>NW_010140799.1:32536-62102 GCF_000699245.1 Pterocles gutturalis
TTTGAAGAAATAGAGGTTTTTTCACTCTTTGCAGCTGCAGACGCTCCCCCTTCTTCAGCAACTGTTACCGTGTTCTCCCATATATAGCAGGAAATGTAAACTCGTCAGGATGCAAACACACCAAACAAAATTGCTAGTCTGTGACACACTTCGTTTTTTTGCTTCTGCAAAAGTCGCTTCATCAGTGATGCCTGGATAACTGAGCCTTAGGAAAGGCACTACTGCATCTGGAGACAGCGAGAGGGTTAATACGTGTTCATTTTAGGACTGAAATAGACTCTCGGAGATAACCCACCGCAGCTGCAGTTCAGCACAGATATTTTCATTGTGGAGAACAGACGTTACAAATAGTTGTTTTCTATCAAAGGTTGTAAAAGTAGATTTTCATTATGCATAAAGCCATTCTAAATGCCATCATCATGTAAGAGGGAAGGGATCAAAGGGAGAGAGCTTAACGCGCTGGCAGGGTGTGTTAGATTCCCTCTAGTGGCTGATCTTCCAGAATTTAATAAATTACTGTTGCCAGTAGCCAATACAAACACAGTCCCTCATTTAGCTGAAGTGTGATGTTCAGCCCACGCAGATGGTACCTGTGGGGAGTGATGGTAAGGCCCAGGAAGGGAAGAGGTGTTTTGGGGTGTCGGGGGGGAATTGTGCATTAGCAGAGAAATGCATCCAGGAAGGGAACTTCTGGGAGAGACACGGGATGTGATGTGCCAGGGGTGGCGTGATGTGACAGCTCAGTGGCTCGCATCCTACAGAAGGCTGGATGCAGTGATGGTCTGAGGATTTACATGCATCATGAGAACAGTCAGATAATAGCAGTGAACTTCAGTAAACCCAGAAAATCGTTTGACAAGTTCTCACAGAGAGGAATTCAAACACAAAGTGGAGAGTTGGAAGTTTCAGGGGGAGAAAACACAAAGAGCGAACCAGAAAACTATCCATCCTAATGTGAAGCAAATAGAATGGTTGTAGTAAAACACAGCATGAAACACCAGGAGGTCTTGAATGACATGAAAATCAAAGAGAAAACATAAGCAGAAACTAGTGATGGATATAAGGAGCAACATAAAATTTCAATAAATACAGTTCCTTTATGAGAGGCAGAGGAAAATGCATTCTCTTGCCTAATGGAGACAGGAGGAGAAACATTCAGCTTTTTTCTTTTTTTAATCTCAAACAATAAAGAAATTGTGGTTGCACCTCTGATACGATTAACAGCAGTTAATGAGAGAACAAGAACTCTGGTTAAAGAGTCAAAGACCAGTTCAGATAATAGTTAGATACATTTAGTGTGCTGCAGTCATTAGGTTTGCTGAAATATGCCCTTGGAGTGTTGAAGGGATTAGGATGAGCAGTTTCTGGGTAGTGATTAATACCCTGAAAGGATGTGTGAATTCCAGAAGTCTGCAAGAGGACATACATAATGAATACTTTTAAAAAGAAGGGAATGAGGAATAGAGGAGGAAGGGAATTAGAGACTCACAGACCTACTTTCTGTACCTTAAGAGAGTGGAAAGGGCTTTCCAGCACCCAGAGGTTGCAGCGATAACGGCACAGCAAGCATGGATTTATCAAGAACAAATCACACTGAAACAATGCCTTGTTGAACATCATTGCACCTCCAGTGGGTACTGCAGGGACACAAAGGATGTGAAATATCTCCATTTCAGCGAGACTTTTGGCCCATTCCCACATGTCGTTCTTGTAAGTGCTCTTAAGAAACTATGATCCAAGTGAAACTGCAATCAGGGTGCCACACAACTGAAATAAAGAACATGATGTTCAAAAAAGACCAGTGCAAAGTGCTATATTTAGGACTGAGAATCCCATACACAAATAGGAACTGGGGACTAACAGGTTCCATGGCAGTAGTATGACCTGGAGCTTGTATCCTGCATTCTGGGGATTAAACACCAAATGAGTCACCAGGGCAATACTGAGGTTAGCTGTTTTGAAAGTCTTATCTCTCTGTGTTAAAGGAGTTGTGAGGCAGTTGTGCAGAGAGAGGATAACAAGGAGCGTAGCTATCCTCTGCAGTCTCAAATCAGCAGTTAAGGAGCAGATATGTTCCAAATTCTAGACTATGCTGACTTTTTGAATACGTGGGCTCCCTTGGCATCAGCTTCTTACTCATTACTTATTTTTAGACTGTGGGGATTGAAAAGACTGGTTTTAATCAAATAGCCTGACCTCATAGGCAAAACAGACCTTTCCTGAGTTAATTCTTGTCTTAATTAACTAAAGAAACTCTTTTAGAGTAACCTCCAAGCCTGTTGTTAACATTTCCAAATTTGTGAGGCTAGCACAGATCTTTTTACATTGTTTCAGTGATTAGTAGAAACGTCGACTTCATTTCTACTCTGAGCGTTTCGGACTTTTACTTCTGAATATTGTTTTGTTTTTTTTTTTTTTATTAGAGTTTTCTTTCCTATCCCTGAACCTCTTTGATGAACTAACTACGTGGCTGTCCTGGAGTTTAAAGGCTTGCTTTCCAATCCTGTAATGATTCTCACTGATTTTCTCTGAGCCCTCTCCAATTTATCAGCATCCCTAATGAATCATGGACACTATTATTTCAGCATCAACTTCCAAAATAAAGTGCCACTGCCAAATCCAGACTTCTGCTTGCAAGTAGACTGATTGCCTACAGAAATTCTCCTGTTTATTCTTTTCATGTCTGTTTTGGATGCAGCATCATGCTAGACACTCAGGTACCATTGATTACCCACTGTGATTCCTAAATGCTTTTTAGAGTCCCTGAAGTAAACTCCCCGTCCTATAACTGTATCTTACACATCATATTCCTGGATGTATTCCTTTATATGTAGCTGTGTTATAGCACGTGGAGTTTGCTCATTTGTCTAACCTAGCAGGTGATTTTTTCTGTATCAGCCATTTTTCTCCATTCTTGGGCATCACTGGTAGCAAAGATTATGATTTTCTTTGGTCTTCCAGATCATTGATAAAACTGCTAAACATGTAAGGGCCAAAACCTGATCACTGTGGGGCTCTGATAAAAACTCAGTCTACCATTGATGATTCTCTGATTTGAATCCATTAAAAGTGTGCTGTGTTGGTTTTCCATTGCTCTAAAGTCTCGATCAAAATCCTCTACCAGCCGTCAAGCCCTCTTGACTAGATGCTGTATCTGGTTTGTGGCTTACTGAGAGGGTGGATGCCAGTCTTCAGGCAACAGTGCTGTGTGACTGAGTGAAGCAGTGCCAAGGAATTTGTAGTCAAAAGTAAAAAATTATATTGTACATGGGAATCGCTGTCTGTTGAGGGAGGCTTCAATAACTACATTTTAGTACATAGTTCATCTTTGACTAGTTTCTGTGAAGATCAATGTGAGATTTGAGTGAATTAATGCAGGTGAGTGAATTAATTTGCAACTCAATAACTATAAAATTATGACAGACACCTTGATATTACTATATTGGATTTCTAGAAGATCCTGCAGAGTTTATTTGGTGGGTTGTTGGTTTTTTTAAAAGCAGTTTACTTGCATTGGCTACCCATTTCTGAGTCAGAGTGTGAATTTGCCTTATTTATTTCTTGTGCCATTTTATCTACTAGAACTTCAGGTATTATCCTCAAGTAGCAAATTACTTGAAGATGGTCATCACAATCCTCCTAATATTTATGCAATTTTCTGAAGAAACATTGTATTCTTTTCCTTGATCTCTTTTTTAGAACTTGAAAATTCAAATACTTAATTATACTGGAATAGTTGACATGTCCTGATTTTTTATTAATGCAATTTCCTGAAGAAACATTGTATTCTTTTCCCTGATCTCTTTTTAGAACTTGAAAATTCAAATACTTAATTATACTGGAATAGTTGACATGTCCTGATTTTTTATTATATTTATAAAATTTCACTATACACACAGTTATTACTGATCTGACAGAACTCTGAAAAGGGAAGAATCACTAATATTCCCATTTTGCAGACTGACACAATTTTCACTGATGCTTGGGGAGTTAAGGGCCATTAAGTTAACAAATATTTAATACTTTGAGTGTCAAAATGTAGACAATCACATTCATATTTGACTTTTACATGAAGTTCAGATTTTCGGAAAAGTACTGAGCATTTTCAGTTTCTTCTGAGAGCCCACAGAACTGCATGATGCCAGCTTAAGACACTGATAAGAATGATAAGGAGAGCATTGGCAGCACTCCTTTTTTTCATTCTGTTGTATATAACGTGTGTGTCACATGAAATACAGCATAGTAAGGTAATGACTGGACCGAGTGAGCAATCCCATTTGCAGATTATTCCTCGACTACTTCTATCTCCACTAAGCCATGGCCCCATGAGGCCCCGGGCAGTGTGAATGTACCTTTATCAGGTGCCATACCAGCAGAGAGATGAGGGTTTGCTACCCCCTGCCTAGCAGAGGTCTGCGTGTTTCTCCGGCCAGGCGCAGGCACATAATGGCACAGCTCAGGTTCCGGATGGAGGCGATGGGAGATCATGCTGAGAAAAAGAATTGAAAATGAAGCCGCGTTTAAAAGTAATCAAATGATTCCTTGGGATTAAATTTTTAGAGCCAAATTTTAGCCCTCCTTATTCTATGGCAGTGCCTTGCCAGGACCACATGGCTTGGCCCAGTGCCATGCCTGGGGAGAGTTTACTACTTTTCTGAGTAAATAGAACATGTGAAGCCAGATTGTCATCGCTTTTATGCCTAAGTGAATGCACCGCTTTTTTGATGGAGCCCTCCCTGATTTATATGTATGTCCATGAAAAGAAACAGAAAGAGAATGGCTCCACAGCTGCTAAACCCTTGCTGCTGTCTCTACCTCTGCTCCCAGTGTGCTCAGGAAAGGCACTGGCAATGACAGATAAGAGGGAGTGATTGCTTGGGACCTGATTATGTCTTCAGGGATCCTGGACCTGCTCAGTCAGCTCCGAAGGAGATAGTGACTGTTAGGATGAAGTGTCGTTCCACCATGGCATCCAAGAAATGTGAAATTCCTCTGTTCAAGGACTGCACCCTTAACAGCGTTGGGGTTTTATCCCAAAGTAGTTGCTATACTGCCTTTTACCAGTAAGGGCAGGTACTGAAATACAACATAAGGAACAGGTTTTATAGCTTCAGTAAAGGAGAAGCAAGAAGAGGATATTCAGGGGGCATGGCATGTCTCTGATCTTCCAGTCCACTGCAACACCTAAAAGTCTAGTCATGGAGCTGTCAGGTTTTGGTGCTCAAAAAAAATTAAATCTGCCACTGAGCTGCATTGCCTAAGGCAAAAATCCAAAGGGATGAAGATGCTGCAAATACCAGCCATGAGTATGATTTTTTGTGTCTTACGTCTCTAACAGGCACCTCACTGATCCCGGATTCTTTCCTCTCCTCCTGGAGTGTGCACCCACATGTGTGCAACATGAACAGGTAGGTAGGAGTGGGACGTTCTGCTTTGAGTGTGGAGACCTGATTTCCAGCTAACGTCCCTGATGCCTGCACGAGGAAGTGCCTTGCTTGTACTCAGGGCCCAGTGCACACCCAGGCTACTGTTTTCAGGCCAGAGCTAATAACATGATAGAGGCTGTTGCAATGAGGTCTCTCGGCACATGAGCTTGGGTGTCTTACATGGTCTTAGGAAGATGCTCTTAAAGAAAATGTGCATTATGTGTGTATATATACACATATATATATATGTACATATGTATATTGCTGTGAATGTTTAAGCAGAGCACAAGAAGCTTGAGTTAAGCA
Source organism: Pterocles gutturalis (assembly GCF_000699245.1). Taxonomy (NCBI): domain Eukaryota; kingdom Metazoa; phylum Chordata; class Aves; order Pterocliformes; family Pteroclidae; genus Pterocles; species Pterocles gutturalis. The sequence continues at coordinate 38,269 of NW_010140799.1, forward strand.
AAAAGAAAGAAAACTGTAGAGGACAGTGACAAGATTCCTTCTAACTAACTGTGACAAATACACCAGCCTAAGCTCTGCTGCACCAAGGTGTTGCATTATAACATATGTATCTGTCTCGCCAGTTCCTTACGCTGAGCGCATCAGCATGTTATTTGAAGACTTTTGTGTCATATATCCTACACTGTGCTCTGACAGTAGCTAGGCACTACAGAGTGAGTTAAGGATGGACTGACACTTCCAAGACAGTCCCTTGCTGTTAGTTTAGCACTGTTTCATGTGAAAAATAATTGCAAAATGGCTGTTTCTCTCTCAGATAACAGACCTGCCTACCCTCACAAGTGACAGCTCCATTCCTTCCGCCTCAGAAAACAGAGGGTATCATTAAAATGTTGACATTCACCAAACATTTGTTAAATTTATCATAGTATTTCCTGTTCTCTGTATATGAATACTACAAAAAGAAAACAATGAAGGTAAATATCAAGGTCTGGTAAATGTCAAGGTTTTAATGGAACCTGCACTGTCAAAGATCTCAGAATCAACCATTTTCTCAAGAAAAATGTCATCACTTCTTTACTGTTCTGGTTCTTGAGAATTGGTAGACAAGTTTTACTAAAATTAGATTTGTAGTGCCGGAAGGTGAGAGTCACCACATCTGTGGTCTCATTAGAGGACTTCTCTTCCTCCACAAATGCACGCATCAGAAGTGGTAGGAAAGAATTCAACTAATGATGTGCTGGCTTCTTTGGGAACTTGGTTCAATATTCACTGAAATTCAGTGGAATGTTTTAATCAGATCCTTGTGCTCATTTTTGGTTTTTTGAGTTGCTTCTCAGATGCAAAAGAACTTCTAAGTAATAATGTGTCATTTTCCGATTGCACTAAATCCGTGGGTGATTTATAACTAAAAATAAGCATTTAGGAGCGTAAGAGTATCAAAGGTGCCAAATCAGATCAGACCCATTCAGACTCTGAAAATGGCCATATGCATGGCAAGACATTATAGGAAATCATGTACTAGAAGAGTGCAGCCATAGAATAATTTTCTTCCTGGCCTTCTGGCAGACAGAAAGAGCTCTTTGCTTGAAGTGTATATCCTTATTTCCTCACAGGTTTTGTTGCTCTCCTAATGTAACCATGAAAGGTCCTTGTTGTAGTTTTGACCCTGGCTGGCAGCCAAACACCGCAACCGCTCGCTCACCCTTCCTCCTTCCCCTCCCGGGGATGGGGGAGAGAATTAAAGGGGTGAAGGGAAAAGTGACTCGTGGACTGAGATAAGAACAATTTAATAACTAAACTACAATAATACTGAAAATAATAATATATACAAATATACAAATGAGTGAGACACAGTGATGCTGCTCAGCACCCAGTGACCAAGGCTCAGCCTGTTCCTGGCTGATGATCCCAGAGCAGGGAGAGTCTTGAAGCCACAGTCCCGGAACAGAGATAAGAGCCTGAGTGTCTGAGAGACTGAGGCAACCCTGAGAGAGGGATGATCCAGAGGGAGACAACCCAGAGCAAGAGAGAGAACTTCTGGAAAAGATTCTCATCTCTATACTGGGCATGACATGTATGATATGGAATAGACCATGGGACACTTTGGGTCTCAATCCTAAACCTAACATCAAATCCCAGGCTAGTAACTGGGGCTGTGCTCCCTCCCAGCTTCTCCTGCCCCTGCAGACACTGGCACAGCAGAGAAGCTGAAAAGTCCTTGACTGTCCTGGCAGCAAATGTAAACAACAGTATGTGATCAGCTTCTCCTCAGCACAAACCCAAAACACAGCCTCTTGCTATCTACTATGAAGAAAGTTAACTCTGTCCCAGCTGAAACCAGGACAGTCTCATTGTCCACAGATGAATGCAGTACCTGGTGCCCAATTCTGGCTTTTTCACAAAAAGTGGATACAAAGTAGATACAGAACTCAGCCTCTCTCTCATTAGTCTGATGGCAAAATTCTCATTATTTGTCCTACCATTGCAAGAATTTTTTCTGTTGAGACTTAATTCACCAAAAATGTCACAAAGTTAACCAAAAGGATTTTTGAAACCCTTGCTTAATATCTGAAATTATATCAGGCAAAAAACTACAAAAGCATGGAAAATTAAAAAAAAAAAAAGTGGGTTTGATTTTCTTTTTCAAAATTGTCTTGCTACATCTCCATCAACTTATTTTTTATACTTATAATCATCAAAAAACTACTTCATTCTTAGTTAACTGAAGAATGCTCACTAGAAAAGAAGTCCTTAAAACTTTTTTTTTTTTTTCATTTTGCCTCTAGATGTTATTTTTGGCCAGTCCAAGATTTCTTTTATACCAGATTCTTGTTTTGGCCAATAAAGAAAAACTATCAACCATTCTTTCATCTTTAGCTGCGAAGGACTGGGATTAAGACTGTGTTATCCAAAATGATAAAAATGCTTTCTGTTGCTGATCACTAATTAAGTAGCCCCTTATCAAAGGACATCCATTCACAGAGGAAAAGAAAACCCATCATTTAAAGGGCCAGTAGTCGTTAAATATAAATGAGAAGGTAACAGTAAGGCTATGTTCTCTTAGCATGCATCATATCCCACAGCAATTTTTTTACTTATAAAACATTAAACTGATTGCATACTGTTTTGCTCTGTATTACTCACAAGAACTGCTCTTGGGTAATGAAGTGTAATTAAGACGAAATGTATGTATCTTTTCATTCAAAGCCAATGATTTCCTTTCCCATTAGTTACACTCTGGAAATACAGTGCTTTACAGAGGTAATCTTTACCATTGATTTAATTGATCCAGCTGTCTTCAGATGCTAGAACAGGGTACCAACGGCTAAATCATTTAGATGTGCTTCTGCTTAGCTTGGAAGTTAAACAAATACAAACACATAATGTGCCTTACCAACCGTCAGGACAGATTATCAGGCCCAATGCTAAGCAGCCATTCCTTTCTTTGAATAACACAAGGTGTTAGCTTTCTTCTTTCTTTTTTTTTTTTTTCTTTTTTTTTTTTTTTTTCCCTGGGAAGTTTCTTGGCATTTGAATTTGCCAAACTGATTGTAAATCAGGTAATTTTCTTTGCATTTTTTTCTTTCTTGTGTTCAACTACTGTGCTTTAGAAGCGAATGAAATATTATCAGGATTTGAGGATATGTAATGCCTGACTACTGGCTTTCTGAGCCCTGAAAATCTGCAGTACCAGCCTGTGACGTTGAGGTGAAGAGCACAGAAACTGAGGGAAGGCTGGTGCCCTCTGAGAAATGCAGCAACTTATATGGATGTGTTATTCTTTATGGCTGACTCCTGACATCTCCGTAAAGGTAATAATGACATCCTTTGCACCTCACTGGAAATTCACAGTCCTTCACTGTGAAATTCTGAAGCCCAGTAATGATACACAGGTGAAACTGAATACAGACACACTGAAATAGAGGATAACCTAACATTTTTAAGAAGCGAGCTTATAAAATTGTACACGCTCTGATTTCCATTTAGATTTGACAATCCTTTATCTTGGTCTTCTGTTATGGAAAGTACCTTTCAGTGAAAGAGTTAATTCACCTACTCTCCAAAACTAATATGGACAAAATAAGTGACTAACTGCTGCTAAAATAACTCAATTACTGGATGCCATTGGCTCAGGTTCTTTCAATTTCTTGACCAACAGTTAATTGTAATGCATTTCCTCAGCATTATTGATGCCCTCCTACAAGAAAGCATGAAAGGGATCACAGAGACTAAGGAAATGGATCTGAAGGAGAAGTTGGCCTGGTTTACAAGCGGGTGAAACAAAACAGAGATTGTCTTGTTATACAAGTACGTATCTAGACTGCAGCTGGCTCTTCATGATGGGATATTAAAGCAAGCCATCTATTTTCCTGTATGGACAGGATAGGGATGATTCATTTGTCATTCCTTCCAGAAAAATGATCTATTCCAAAATCACCACGTCATTGGAGTATCTCTGCGCTGATCAACATAGTGAGGCCAGGTCAGTGATGGAGGAGAGGAGGCATTAAAGGTGCAATCCTCCCAGAAGGTACACTCTCCATCCCCACACAGTTGTCCAAAGAGAGGTTTTTTTTCATGGGAGGCTATAGTTTTGCACCACACCGTGTTCAGGCTTCTGTGAAAATGCCTTCTTTTGAGTCTGGAAGCAAACCCTGATGGCGTCCTCTGGCTAGGGTAAATGGAGAAGGACCCTACCAAAACTGAGGTCCAGAGACCCCCCTGATACCCGTTCTGACGAAACACAGTCTGAAGAGAGTTTGGCCAGTGGCAGCGATAGCCCAAATGATTTTGAAATTACTGCTTTTTTTTTTTTTCATTTAGGCTTCTTCCAGTCTAACTCAAGGGTAAATCTGTCTGTTTACTTCTTTTAACTGCCTAGAATGACACAAGACCACCATAAACCCCGCTTCAGGCCTGGAGTTTCCTGCCAGTCAGCACTGCCACCACTGTGGTAATGGTCATCAAATGGCAAGAGTCACTTTCACCTTGAAAAAAAGCTTGAAACAAGAGAACAATGACTGAGTAAAGCTTGAAGCTTAGGGATAACCATGTGATTGATGTTACACAACAGAAGGAAGGTTACCTGGATAGCACTTCCCCAGTATGTGTGTGCACACATGGAGAGGAGAATCTGTTCTCCTTCCGTCACAGAACACGTTTGTATATGCTAAAGACAGGGAACAGATGACTGTTCAACATTGCAAAGAACCAGAGAAATGGTAGTGGCTCTCCTTTAATTTCCAGTCATTTAAAAACTGTTTTAATGAAGCATGGCAAACTAAATTCTGAAAAGTCATATTGTATTTTAAATAACTACCAAGGAAAGGCATTACTTTTAAATACTGTATTTTAGAGCTCACAGGAGACCTCAGACAGTTTGTTATTAATTTCAACCTAATGCAAGTATTAACAAGCTTACTGGATAAGGCTTCTACTTTCTGAAATGTCTTGACTCTCTAATGCTCATTATTAATTGTTCTAATATATATATATAATTCAGTGCAATTTATTGTGTATGTCTGAACATTCTTAAAGAAAATAAGGATAATAGGATCTCTGGCCATTAAAAATGCCCTGGACAATGTATTTTGTTACTTCTCAGTGATCTTCTGTTTTGAAAATATCAATTCATGGAACTCTTAGAAGAGCAGGATCATTAAGAGGGAAAAAATATCAGAGTGGCAAAACAATAACATTCTTTAGCTGCTAATAATCCCCAAACTGCTAGAAATGCTTCCTGCGGTCTGCGTTATACAAACCAAAGCAATGCTAATGATATTTTGTACACTCAGGATTCTCAGTGGTGTCATTAGTATAAACTCATCTCAGGGTAAATTCTTCGTGTAGATGAAGGAGCAGTCTGGGACCTTCTGCAGTATCCTCACAGTCTTGTAGCCTAAGTGTGACCACCATTTTATACTATAGGAGAGGAGGTTTGATAGCTGCAGTGTCCTGGGTTCAGCTGGGACACAGTTAACTGTCTTCATAGTAGGTAGCAAGAGGCTGTGTTTTGGGTTTGTGCTGAAGAGAAAGCTGATAACAGTGACGTTTACAGTTGCTGCCAGGACAGTCAAGGTCGTTTCAGCTTCTCTGCTGTGCCCGTGTCTGCAGGGGCAGGAGGAGCTGGGAGGGAGCACAGCCCCAGATACTAGTGTGGGATTTGATGTTAGGTTCAGGACTGAGACCCAAATGCTCTATTCCATATCATACACGTCATGCCCAGTATAGAGGTGAGGGCACTCTGGAAGCTCGTCCCTTTTAGTTCCGGATCCCTTCTTGCTCCGAGTCAGCTCTCTTTCCAGGTCATCTCGCCCCGGGTGGTTCCCTCTCCCAGGGTCTTCTCCCTCCCTCGGTCACCTCTCAATCTGGGACGCTTGGTCTGTTATCTCTGTTCTGGGAGTGCAGTTTCGGGACTCTCTCTGCTCTGAGATGGTTAGCTGGGAATGGGCTGAGCCTTGGTCATTGGGTGGTGAGCAATATCGCTGTGCATCACTCATTTGTGTATTTGTATATACTGTTATTTTCAGTATTATTGTAGTTTAGTTATTAAATTGTTCTTATCACAACCCACAAGTCTTTTTTCCTTTTACACCTTTAAGTCTCTCCCTCATGCCCAGGGGGAAAAAAAAAAAAATTATGATTTTTCTTCCTACTTGTGGAAAACCAGAAAAGCATGTGGTTTGTGAACTGTGGTACTTGCTTGTGTCCAGTAGCTTTTTTTTTTTCCTTATGTCTGGACAGTTCCTAGTGCAATGTAGTCATGGTTCAGGACTTGAGCTCTCACTAGATACGGTGACAGAAGTAAGAAATAAATAATAAACATACCAGCGCTCACACCTCACAAAATACTGATGCTTGCTGATTTTGGAAGCAACAGTAAAAATACATCACATTTCAAGCACAATAAAAAAGTGTCAGTTTTGTAAAACTCAGGGAGATGCAAAACCCCTTGTTGACCTTTGTCCTTCTGGCACTGCCGAATTTAGTAAGCCTAATCTTGAGGCATCTCTCTGACTTAAATGTCTCCTGTTTTGTTCTTCAAATGCTGCTGATTCACATGATAGTTTGCCTTGGACAAGGCAGTCACGCTTTGATATTTGATCCCCATGGGAGTGTTGATTAATAAGGACTGAGAGGAAAAGTTATAGCTGCAGAAAATTAGAGTAAATGAGAGTCCTTTGTAAATGAGAGTCCTGGGATCTGCAATGATTTAAAATTACATTTCTGCATCCATGCGTGCGTGTGTGTATGTGTAGTCAGTCCTTTAGCATGCCAACAGCTCTTACTGCACTTTAGAAAAGAAGCTCTGAATATTAATAACCTGTAGAGCTAAGCTACCTTGGTTCAGATAATTGTATAAAAATAGCACCATCAGGGTGTTACAAGTGACAAGGAAAAAAAATCAACCTTCAAAAAAAATACTGTAAAAGTAGGAGGCTAAAGAAAACAAAAGTGCTGGATATTACAGCTGAGAACTATGCAATTTCTTCCTGAAGGCATAACAAGAGAGAATTTATTCCTGTACAAAGCAAGATCTGAATCTGGGGCATCAAGAAATGAGAGAAGTAAACTGTAGGCTTGACACTGGGCCAACCATCTGACCTCATTGCTTTGGGCTGTTCCTGGGCAAACAGAAGTTTCTGCATTTCCTATATTCCAATTTTGAAAGGGTCACTGTGTGGTGTAATAGCCCTGGCTACACAAAGCATCTGATGCTTTTTCAAATGACCACACATGACCTTTCTTAATGTGGAAAGGGCTATGAATCCACCCACTACTGCTAAAAATAATAATCAGTTGTGTTACATGCATGTAACAAAACCTCCACTAAAATTTGTTGATAAGCGTTTGTGGCTATGCAAACAAAATTTTTAAAATGTCTTTGGAAACTGGAATTTCAATAATCTCAAAAGTTTGCTGATGACCTTCGCTGAACTGATTGTAATTTGGCAATACGTGAAATCCATAGAGGTAATATTTTGCAACCAGCCAGATGTTGACTGCTGGTTATGATTTTCAAGGCATATGATTAGCTTAATATTTTTATTTTATTTTACGTCTGATTAGTTGTACATGGAATATTAGAGCTGGCATTTTGCAGTCAGTACAGCTAGGGGTATTTAAATGAAAACATAGATCTCTCTTATAAGTACAAATGAGAAGGGCAAACACTTAATAGTTTTGAAACATATGGTTAATAGGCATATATTTTTAACTTATAGCTTTATATTTTATTTTTCAGTTTGTAGATATTGGGAACTGAATCTTCAGATGGTCCTTAATTATTTTGAATTCAGCTAATGAGACATGTTGCTGCAGTCCAAACTCTAGGCTCATAATGAACAAAAGCTAAAAGAAGGAAATATACCCATTCTTGTTTTGTTGAGGAATCTTCCTGACACAAAAATTTTTACAAATTTCCTAACTATTGAGCAGATATTTTTAAATTATTGTTCTACATCTCAAAAATTTCATTGCTGCACTCTGTGCTCTGTGCTGGGTTTTCAAGAGACCTCAGCTCTCATTTCCCCCAGAGCAATTGGTATGATTTGGGGTCCAACAAAAAAGCATAATAGCTCAGTTTACTGTGAAGAGGCTGATCAGAAGCAGGCAGGTGTCAGAGCCGACAGGACTTGAGCACTCCCACGGCCCCTCTGACCAGCCACTCAGTGTCTGTATGGTATTTCCTCTCGCTATCATGAAAGGCAGGGAATCAAGTCCGCCTCCTTTTTCAGGTTAGGAGCTGAGGACAGGAAAGGACCCAGGTGAGGCTGTGTTTCAGGTTGAGCACCAATCTGGGGTTACTGTGATGGGTTTACCCTTAGCTGGGAACCAACCCCACACAACCGCTCTCTCACTCTCCCCACCCCCCTTCCCAGGGATGGGGGAGAGAATTAGAGTGGTAAAGGGAAAAGACCCATGGGTTGTGATACAAACCATTTAATAACTAAACTACAATAATGTTGAAAATAATAATATATACAAATATACAAATGAGTGATATACAGTGATACTGCTCACCACCTCATGTTACCAAGGCTCAGCCTGTTCCCGGCTAATGACCCCGGAGCGGGGCGAGTCCCGAAACCGCACTCCTGGAACAGAGATAAGAGCCTGAGCATCCCAGACCGAGAGCTGACCAAGGGAGGGAGATGACCCAGGGAGAGGGACCACCTCGAGAGAGCCCACCTGGAAAGAGAGCTGACCCGGAGCAAGAAGTCATCTGGAACAAAAAGGGACAAGCTTCCAGAGGGCCCTCACCTATTATAGCAGGCATGACTTGTGTGTTATGGAATATACCATTGGCCAATTTGGGTCTCAATCCTGAACCTAAGGCTGAATCCCAGGCTAGTAACTGGGGCTGTGCTCCCTCCCAGCTTCTCCTGCCCCTACAGACACTGGCAGAGCAGAGCAGCTGGAAAGACCTTGACTGTCCTGGCAGCAGCTATAAACATCACTTTTTATCAGCTTTCTTCTCAGCACAAACCCAAAACACAGCCTCTTGCTAGCTACTATGAAGACAGTTAACTCTGTCTCAGCCGAGCCCAGGACAGTGACGCAGTGGGAGCAGCCCCGTTTCCCATGAGATGAAGCTGGCATCGTGCTTGAGTGACAGTGGCCGCGGGACAAGGAAGGATGGAGTGCCTGCCTACCTGCCGTCCCACTCTGCAGCGTCTCGCTGGCTTGCCAGAGGCTGGAAGGAAGATGCAATAAATCGCTGCAGCTAGAGGCGTCTGTACTTGGAATAACTTGTCTCTTCCAGTTCCTCTAATGAGGATGGGATCTCATGGACCATGTTTTCCACTTTGGCTTAACAAACGCTGCATCCTCTCACAGATGCAAGACATCCGTTGTGACCAGCAGTCTGAGCATGCCTCTAGCAAAACACTGTCATTCAGAAATTAAGACAGACATCCATCTACGTATTGTAATACTTTTTTTTTCTATGTATGTTTTAAAGGGTATAAGGAAAACACAGAAGCCAGGCAGCTCTGCAGCTAACTCCATTGCACTCTAGCAGGTTTGCTCATGATTTGGCCACCGGCTGGACTTTCCCTGATGGGTTTGCACCGGTGTTGTTTGTGCTGTCCCTGTGGAAAAAACAGGTTGAGAGAGACAATAGGAAAAAAGGGGTTGTTTTTTTGTTCCCTTTCATTCATTTTCGGTACTCTCCACAGGAAAACCAGTAAGAAAGGGGGGAAGGTAACACAGGACTTGGCAGAAAGCCAACACACAGAAGTGCTGCAGCAGGTTGAACACTCTACATCTTTTGTCCATTTCAAATGTCCCTGTTCTGTTCTGAGCTGTACAAGCCATACAAGCCCTTATTCAAATGAGTAAGCCACTTACGCCAGGTGTCCCTGTCATGGAAACTCACAGAAGTTCACAGAAATTAAGTTGGATGGGGTGATAAACTCAGATGAGGTTTATTTGTAACAAACTGGTAGTGAGCTGATGAAGAATTTAAACTTATATCTGCTTTAATGGAAATTGTTTTAAGACTCTGATAACACTAACAATCCACAGGTACAAAAAGACACTTAGGAAATCAATATTACACAACTGCCTTAAGAATTCTTGAGGTTTTTTTATGGCTGATGATTCAAAATTCACAATCAGTCACTTAATAAAAGGGACAGCTCTTTTATTAGGTGGCTGATTGTGCATTTTAGATCATCATCTCAGCCTCACAGAAGACACCAAGTGCTCGATGTGATAGCCACTGCTCAGCCGTTACCGATTGATTCTGTAGAGCTTGTACTGCTTTATACCAAAAACAGTGGTCTGATCCCCAAAGTCATCATTCCATGTCATTCGTCCACTGTTTGGTGGCATTGCTGAGGATCGTCACTCGTTAACCTCCCACCACCAGCCCTCCTTGTCCCTGAGCACTCGTGTGTGCATGTCCCCTTTCCTTAATGCCCCGCAGCCTTCTGAAACCTTCCGCCGACACAGTGCAGATGCACAATTTTTGCTTGTCCAAATGGCTACTTTCTAGCAGAGTGAGAACTTCCAAGTTTTTGGTAGCTGGCACGTTTCCTCTAGCATCTGACTTTTCAAGGAGTTGTCGCCTTCCCTCTGGGTTGAATGCACGGGTAGTTCTCATCCAGGCTGGTAATATAAGTAATTCCTGGTGCTAGGACTGTTCAGGTATTTTGGACTGAGCTGTGTTCCCTTTTAAACACCTAAATAACAGAAAAAAGAAGGATAATATATTGTTATGTATAAATTATCTTAGAAAGACATATGCTTTGACCTTGATTTGAACAAGCTCTAATAATAATACAGGAATGGGGAGAATGAGGGTTGACATGATTTCCTGCAAGGTATTTATAGAACTGTTTGAACAGACTTTACAATAATTAAAACAGAATATAGGTTATGTTAAAGTAAATGAAGTCAGTTTGGTTCATCATCGTTTTTACAGTGTTGCAAATTAACATAACAGTGACAACCCTAGTTGTCACTGACTTGAGCAGCAGAGCAGTTAATCATTGCAATTAATCATTATTAATACATAATTCATAATGATCAATCATGCTTGTCTCTAGGATCATAGTGGGCTTATATTAAATACTATATAAATATAAAAGGGCATTAATAACTGTCCAAAAGCTCAGATAATCAGGCCCCCATTTTCCATTTTGATGGACGGTTACGAGCTATCGCTGCCACGTGTCTGAGAGTGTTAGGACTTCTTTAGTTTGAATTAACCTTGACAGGTGAGAAGTAAGATTGCAGCACGTATATGCAAATTGCATAAATGTCCCATATTTGTCTAAGATAGCCATTGTGTGCCTCACAGATCTGATAAATCACTTGGGAAAAACTCTTTTGCTGGAAATCAAACTGGTGCTTTGGCTGGGCAATTCTCTTCTAACTCTCTCCCCGTGGTGTGCTCAACATCATAGCAAGTAACCTCTGGTTTTCAAGAGCAGCTCTCAGTTCCCTTTTTTTTTTTTTTTTTTTTTAACATTTTCTCTCTTTTTGTGCTTCATCTACTTCTGGGAAGAAGAAGAGCCATGACATAAATTAGGTACTTTTTTAGAAAGCTTCAGAATCCAACTTTTCAGTTTAAATCTGCCTAGACATTTTAATCAGTCTTTGCACGGAAAATCAACTGTCAACATATTGCACCCCAAAACAAATCAGTTTATTTTAAATGGAAGGCTCTCTTAGAGGGTTTTTTTCCTTGAAGCGTGAGAGGCAAATACATATTTCAATTTAAATTCATTTTAAATATCTTAGTTTGCTTTAAGGAAAATGAGAGAACACACCGTGCATATCTGTAACGTCATGCTTAGTTCAATACTTGGTTCAAAACGACTGTTGTTTCAGCATACAGCAGTGCTCAGAGAAAGCCAAAAATTCAATACAAGTAAAACAAAAGCGTTAAAGTTTGATAGCCACATGATTTCTGGGCAGAGGGTAAGGACCCACTGGAGAAGCTGGTACAGCAAAGGATGTTTTAAAAGCAAAGTGCTTTTTTCTTAACCAAACTAAATATTTCAAAAGCAGCAAACCCCTTTTAAATTCCTCCATGAAATGAAAGTCTCTTCAAGGGTAGTTTGGCAGAATTAAACTATTAATTCCTCAGATTTCAGCAGCGTCTGATCTCTGAATAGCGTGCATACCATTTTATGCCCGAAGGACAAGCATGTGACTCCTGCAAGTGGGTAGGCATCCTCAGAGAACGCTCAGAGCAGCAGGTAAAATCGGGCTGTATCTGCCTCAAAACAGACCAGGCAACAGGGAGCCATCCGCTGGCACGTCCTGAATTCAAAATTAGTCCTCCTACCACAGATATAATTGCAATCTTGTTTACTACCCAGGAAAGTTCCCCCACTACCCTTTCCCCCCACTTTTTTTTTTTATTATTTTTTTTTCTCATCTTGCAGATAATCTTTTGCCTGAGTCTAAGGATCCTTCATGAAGCTGTTCATGCTGCAGTACCTGGCCTCTGGAAAGTCCTTGCACTGCCAAGGACACTGGTTTGCTTTTCAGCTTCAGTCCGGTCCTTGGCCTTGTGTCTCTCCTTTCCTGTCAGTAACACTTCGCCTTCTGTGGCTGCCATGCTCAGATGCTACCGGAGAAAATTATTTCTCCAGGTACTGTGACCATGCACAAATCCTGCAATAGGAGGCTTGCAGTAATGTGGAAGAGCTGAGAACAAGACAGGCACCTTGTTTCTGAGCCCTGGCAGGGAGCTATTATTTGATTAAAATAGGACTGTGCTGCCTTTCTCCCCCTGCATGTTCTCACCGGTTAACTGTGATAAAATGATTTATTACCTAAATTAAATTAAGAATGGATTCCATCTTTGTCCTTTTTTTTTTTTTTTTGCTCAGAAAGACACACGGAGCTGGAGGGAGGTGAGCAGAAAAAAAACTTGAAAAATACTGTTGCTATTAAAAAATATTTTAAGTCTCTCTTCCTAAAACTAATCATTCCAAAAGTTTTCAGTGAAAAAGTAGTCTTGAAATGACCTGAAATAAAAGAAGGTCATATTAGGAAGAAGCTATTAATAAAAGATCGCATTAGGAGTTAGGAGATTGCATCCATCATGGGGTTCTGTTTTAAGGATAAAAAAAAAAAAAACAAACCAACTTGACTGTCAAATCTTCAATATTTTCAGGTCCTGGCCCCTGAGAGAGGAATTGTATGCTGAGCACCTGGTCTCCCCAGTGAAAGTGTGGGAGGAGTGGGGCAACTCAGAGTTGGATCCAAACCAGCTCAGCTGCAAACAGGGAGAGCTGCTAGGGAGGGCATGAAGAAAAACCGCTTGGTGGTGGGTAAGTACTGCTTCTGGCACTTTGGAGCTTCACCTTGGGGTCCACAGCCTGAAGGATATCACAAAAAACTTTTTTGGTTTTTTAAATTCTTTTGTTAATGAGGGACTGAGCAGGGGTCACTGCGCTGCTGGAGGAGAGCAGCAGCAGCTGATGGACGCAGGTGCAAGCCTCAGAGCTTGGGGAATTCAAGGTGAAGGAGAGCATAGGTCTTGTCAGGCTGAACTGGGAGCTGGTGTCTGGTTCGAATTGGAGTTTTGCACTGAGAGGCAAGTGCTCTCTGTAACCCCTCCTTCCAATGCTAAATCTTTTATTGTGTTTAGCTCTTTATCACTCAGTTTTGATAGATTCAGGATGAAGAGGGCAGAAGCTCTTTCTAGGTGCATTTTTCCTGTCTTGTTTATTTGTATCATTCACTCTTCTGTTGATGAGCTATTACTACCCAGATACAAAGTGCAGAGAGAAGGGCTCATCAAGATTGATGTTTTCAAGAATACTGGATTATAAATAAGAATGTATGTATGTGTTTACCTTGTCTAAGGTGGTTGGTTACAAAAGTAGTTGGTTTCTGAAATGCAGTGAACCTGTACGTTTTTCAGGATGCTACTGTAAAAGATGGTTAAGTGGGGCTTTAAAAAGTCAACCAAATTATTTTCTCCTAAATAATTTCTCTTTGTGTGAGATCCCGAATGTAATAACTTATCAACTGATTTTCCTTCTGTTGTGTGTTCCGTTGCAGCCCTGTAACCTCGTAAGTAGAAGAACTGTGATTCTTTTAGTGGCAGATCAAAAATATATAGATAAAAATATTTTTATGAACATAATAAAACCCTGTAGAATATGGTGGGTGAGTGTCCTAAATATAAAGATAATAAAAATTAAAAAAACATGTATACAAATTAAAATTTTAGATATATTTGAATTTTCATCTCTAGAAAGTCATTGCTTAACTTAGGAACAAACCAATTAATGTGTAAGTGAATGAGTGACACTGTCTTATTGACATGTTGTTGCAGGCATGAGGAATATGTTATGATATATTCTTTTATTCCTCACTCCATTTAGGAGTGCACACAAATTATTGCAAATCCCAACAGTGCTAAATTAATTTGCATATTACCTGTGTAAGAAGCTGCAGGCATTTGTGTAGGTAATATGGATATATCTATACACAGCAGAACCTGAATAGTTATTTTTCAATCTTTCTTAAAGTTTTGGTAAAAATCTTAACTCTTCAAAACTGAGCTCTCTTGATAGCCAGTTAGGAATGAGAACTCTGAAAATCTGTACTCCTGTGAAATCTGTGTGTTGCCTGTGTGTCCCCCTGCTTGGGTTATTGAAAGACAATTTTTCCCAGATGCTGTGGGTTTTTTGATACCTTGGACTGCATGGGTACCCTGTGTAATTTATTTCATTGATGTTATGTGGAGATTGAATTATCTGAAAATATAGTCCAAGGTCTGGTCTTCAAAAATACAGGTGCTTGTTACCTAGAGCCACTTAGCAGTCAGTACTGATAAATACTTGATAAGGTTCAGGTGCTTGGAGGGAAAATAGTGGGGGGAGTATGTGAGTTACATCAACAGAAAAACACTGTGTTGGAGTTTTCATGTTGTATGCAAACTACCTCTGTCCTGAGGACCTCTCTCCCTTCCCTTACCCATAACTGTAATTCACTACAACCCTAATGATGTCTACTCTCACACCCATCAGTTTCGGGTTCTTTTTAGGGAAATACGACAGTAGCTAGTGGCCTCTTGCATCCTCTCTATCATCTTAGTCACATCTCCAGACTCTGACAGACACTGAGTGAGAGTGACCTGCAAGGTCTATATAAAAGCTGCACTACAGTTCGATCTAGATTTTTATTATTATTTGTGCGAACAGCCTTCCTTGCTGTTGAGTCCCTCCTTTGGCAATGCCAGCTGAAACATGTCCACAAATGCAGAGCAGGAAAAAAGAGGTCAGCGTCACTGTGCCTGGAGCTCTTTCCTCTCCCAAGCCCAGTTTAAGTTGCCATTTTAGTAGATTATTGGAAGAGCAAAACCCTATCACAGCTCAAGACCTTACAAGTAATTATACATTAGACATGGTTGGAGATAACCTCAGTTATCAGTCACCTGGGTTGGTGGGGTTTAGTGATGGATGATGATTTCTAAATGCTCCTTTATTTCAAGGAGGCACGCTGATTTTTGTTTATAGATGAATAGCAATAATGAAGGGTTTTTTGGCATCTGTCATTGCTGCAGCATATGTTTCCAAGAACTTCTTGCTATACATGTTGTGAATGCAGCTTGTTATGGCAAAATGTATTTCCCCCATTCAAATGTGAGTTGAGGGTACTTTTCAATTTCATTGGATTCTTCTTGCTGTAAAAAGTCAAACAACAGCATAGAATGTACCTTCTGTAGCACACTCCATTTACATTCCCTTATGGGCTACCAATTTATGAGTCATTTTTCCATTTAACTCTTGTAATAATCTACAAAAAACAAACCCTTCCACTCTTGTTACAGCTAGGAACAGGTTTAAAAACTAAAAAATCAGGTTCACGCAATATCAGTGAATTAATTCAATGAAGTTTTGAGCTAGATGTCCATGGTTTAAGGTTGGTTTATTCTATATGCCTAAATTTATGCACATTAGTGGTCATATTTTGTAACATAATTTATTGTTCTCCATTACCACATTTTGCTTTTAACCTAATTTACTATCCCTACTTTTAACACTGTGTGTTACTTCGTATAAAAATACTCTCCCCCAGAGCCTTACCAAACACCATTTCCTTCTGGGTCTCATGCTACCAGGAGAGTAGGGTTAGATGATTTGGTTCAGAAAACCTTTTACAGGCTAGAGAGGTTAAAAACATTTTGCTCAATTTCTGCTCAAGCAGGCTTCTAATTTTTACAGAATTTCGGAGCTGGCAGAACATGCATTACTGACAGGGTCTGAGCCTGCAGTCATCATCTACACAAGTGAGACTGCACGTGGCAATAGAGCAAATTTTGGGTGAAGGTTTGTCAGCTCCTATTTCATCTGAATGTGTCATCCAGTCCCATTAAAAGCTATAAATATGGGCCAGAATCTGCACCTTTTTTTTCACATTACTCTGACTGTTCTTCCTAAGTTACCCTCTTTGCTCTGGTAATACTATAGTAAGTTTTGAAATGGGGAACTTTTGCTATTCGTATCCTCACTCCAAACTTCCTTTCTTCTAATCTGTTGTGTATGATTCTACAGCAGATCACAAACACTAATATGGTCCATTTATGGGTCAAATAGTGTTTTCAGATTATTTTTTTTTAGGTTCTTTAGTGTTTTTTCCAAATCATGTTATGAAAAGACATAGAAGACTTCTTGTAGCAGAAAGTTGAGTAAGATAGACTACAAGCACATTTTTTTCCTCTTAGATAATTTATATCCATCTATCTTGGCAAGACATGCACATGACAGCTCAATCTTTTTCTTCTTTTTTTTTTTTTTTTTTTGGAATCCGATTACATAAGCCATAGTCAGACTTAAATGTTAATTGAAATTAGTATGAAGAGAAGACCTTATTTTTAGACCCAAAGCAACAAAATGCTGATAGCCATCATTTCACACTGAGTGCAATTGTAAGGCTCTCCAGTCTCAGAAGTACTAAATAACCTGATATGGCTCCACTTCATGTTATAGACACAAAATCATTACGAAAATCAAGCTCTTAAATTTCATCTTTCATTTTCTTTCCTTTTTTGGTATCAGAATTTTGTGGGGTTTGTTTCTAAATGCTAATTCTGAGGTTAGATGCAGCTAATTTTGCATTTCTTAGTTCAGAAGTTGTTATGGATTGTTTGTTTCCATTCAGATTGACATAGCAAGAGAAAATGCTGCATTCTCGTGGAGATTTGTACCCTATACATGTTAACTGATATTATAGTTGAACTCTACGACCTATTTATTTTCCTGAAAGAAACAGAAATGACTTTGTCATGAGCTGCAGAATATAGTGCTCAGTCCTTTCTACATTCTGAACAGTGATATATTTTATCATCTAATATTTATGTTCATTTCAGCTTTTATTCTCATTTTTCATCTGCAGTGCCCTTGGTGATTATAGAAATCAGTTTTATTATGGCTTTCCTTAAAGGACATCCAGGCTTGGAGAAAAAACAGGGAGGGGAAAAGTCATCTGGAGGTACGGGCTCCAAATTGATATGTCAGGAAAGTATATCCATGAATTTCCTGTTGAAGTATAGCGATGCATAACCCTCTCTTGTATTATACACTTGTAAATTACCTTCTTTTATGGGATGTCATCTAACATACAGGCCTTTGTATCAAAACTAGCTTTTCAAGCCCAGGCTGGAACCATCCATGCTGTGGAGGTCACCCTGGGAAAAACATAATGAATAGCGGTCTCGACAAGCAGAGATTTCCCTTCCGTCAGACACGGGCACAGACGTGGCTGCTCCAAGCCCAGGGCAGGTCCTCGTGGTGGCATTTGTTCCTGTTAGGTGACACCGCCATCTGTCACTCACGGCGTTGCGCGGGTTTCGTGTTTATTCTGCATCTCGCTTTTTTTTTCCCCCGACATGGCCTCCCTCTAGGCTGCTGCGGTTTAAATCTCAGCAGTCAGGTGCTATTTTTCCTGTGTCTAGCCTGTCAGCCTGGATCTTTATAAAACCTCCAGCAAGCCCTTTCCTCCTCCCCGCTTCCAGAAGGGAGGCGTTTTTAAGTAAGCCAAGGTTCAGTATGTGACAGGAAACAAGACGAAATAATAAAGCATCCTTCCATGCCGTGTGAAGTTGTGGGAAAGGTGTAGTGAAGGAAGGGGTAATTGCAGGGAAAAAAAAAGTGTTCCGTACTGCCTAATCTTCTTCAACATTCAACTTGCTAAAAAAATACCCAAAATTATACTGTGGCTGCATCATTTTTGTATGACTGGCGCTAATTATCTCACACCTACTTGGTCAAATTGACAAAATCTGTTAAATACGTATGAAAACGTTTTGCAATGTACAGATAATAACTTCGCCCTTTAGACCTCTGGTTGCAGAGATAATGATTTGGGGCTTGCTTGCTAAAAAAATTACGCTCATGTTTCCAACTTCTGCAAGGTATTTTTTTTCTTCTGAGAAGGAGCTTTGCAAGTTTCCCTGGTGTCTCTACATCTCATTACAGGGAAGGCAAACAGGCAGGCAGGCACAAGGTATATAATCTAAAGCTGTTTAAAGAGAAGGTGAACGGGGGAGTGAGCCGAGTGACTGATGGAAATTCCAAGACTTCCAAATGAATTGACAGAAATGCAGGCTTGCTGTCTGAAGACTAATGTGTTATTCAGAGTCTTCTGGAGTTTAAAACTTAAACCTGGCACTGCTTCCTGCTGTGGCCTTCAACCATTTGCCTAATTTCCTCTTTTTCCCCTTGTGCGGGTGGGGAAATTAATACTTTTTCACCGGAGTCATGCCACTCTCGAGTCATTTGCAAAAGCCTTTCCGCACAGAATGAGGGTCTCTAGGATAATCTTTAGCTGACACGATGGCTATCAGTAGGTCACAAAGCATTTTCCAGAAGAATTACGTGTCCTAACACCCCAAAAAGAGGGGAGCTAGATGAATAAAGTCACTAAATGACATTTTTGCACCAGTTTTCTTGTTGACTTTTTTTCCTTCCCCCTTGAGGGTTTTTGTAACCTGGACGATTTCAGCCCCTGCCCCTAAAAGCTGCATTAGCTCAGTGAGGGAGAGGCAGTCCAGGAGCAATATAGATGCAGGACCAAGCTGCAAAGGTGATAAAGGCAATGATATTTTAAGCCAGCTCTGCTGCTAAAGGACACTTTACCCTAGAAGCTGTGCACTAAATCTCCAGAGCTTTTGTTCAATCTGTGTTGCAAGTTATTTTTCTCTCCTTTTCCTTCAGCTGTGCTGGATACATAGGGGTCATTTTGGAGGCAAAAAATATCGGTATGTGCAGTGTAACTGCTTTTTTGGGGGGAAGACTGGAACAAAATTTTTGCATTTCAGTACATCAGAAGTCATTTGCCCATTCCAGCACTGATTAATAGGAAAATCCACAGCTGACCCTGCCTGCTCTCCAGGACTGTGTGGTTTATCGCTGGCTCCTTCAGCTCTCTCCAGGCTTTCTAAATCATGATACGCAGAAAGAACTGATGCCAGGCCTGCCACTTGTGCTTCTTGCAAAGCAACTGCTTGCAAAAGCACCACAACAGAAATTCAAAGACCGGAAAGTAGGTAAGAAACTAGAAAAATCCTGCTAATAGCAATTCCCCGTGAGAGGATGGGGGGGAGTAGCACTGGGAAGGAACCCACACAGCCAAGTCCTTGATACAGGGCTTGAATAGGACATAACTGATGCTAGAATTGCAGCATTTTTTTTCGCTGCAAAGTTCAGAGTTACGCTATGAAGCTGTGTAAAGGCAAGGGGGCTTTCTGTGGGAGCAGCATAGCTTTGGGGGTGCTGGTGGGTGATCCAGGTACAGAGAGAGATTACGGATGCTGCTGGGTGGCCAGTGAGAGTCCCAGACAGTTGCTTTCAGTACAGGCAGGACATGATTGGCCACAGGCTAATTCTTCCAACTTCACAGCGCACTGAAATCCTTCTTTATGTATACCTCAGCTTCTGAAAAGCCCAGGCAGAAAGGAGGATTGCAGCGCTTTGTGACGGTGTAGCATCTTCCCTTGCTTCCCAGCTGCTGCACGGAGGAGAAGATGCTCTTGGGCACTGCCCTGCCCTGCAGGCAGAGGCTCCGAGCAGGGATCAGCTCAGCCAGGTGCCAGGGTAAAGGTCAGGCCTTGAAATTTCTGCACATACGGGTAAAATCCGATCAGCAGCAGACCCTCCTTGTGCACTGCAAATGGTTCAGCAGAGTGCCTCCCAAGCCCTCGGGAAGATGCTGTCTTCTGCAAAAGTGTACCAGAGTGTAGGCTGCAAGCCAGATTTGGACATACAAAGTGCGGTGGTTTAGGGCATGCCCTTCAGCAAAAAGAAAATGAGATGTTCAAGAAGTGCAGAGCACCTGTGTCTTTAGTGAGAGCTGTTATACTGTGTATTGCATCCCTAATGGAAGAAAATAGCAATCCAGGTGAAATATCTGACCACTGTCGTCTTAGTTTCTTCAGATATTCTTCAGATCATATTTTATTTTTGCATGAGAGGGCCGACTAATTGTATTCTCTAAATTCAAGCCAAACAAGCTCTCACCCAGTATTAAATCCTGATCCTGGGGGAGTTTAAGGTATGGTTATTATGCATGTGTTTAGGGACTGTATTCTGAAATAAGTAACCTAACGAAATACAGGAAAAAGAATAAACAAAATGCAGAAACAGAATGGGATTTTTAAATATTTTTTTCTGTGTTCCTCCTTATTAAGCCTCATCATTAACAGGAACAATGTTTTATCTTATTTATAGCATCAATATACTGCTGCTATAAAGTCTTCTCCAGCAGTATATCAGCAGCAGCAACTACATGTAAATTTGAAAGCCTCAGCAGATTGGTGCAAGGTAACACCACCATCAGCCATTGCTTTCTTGCATTTCCAACAATGCTGATGCTTCGGAGTTCAGCAGTTCAGTGCTCCTCTGCTGAGGGGCTTTGGAGTGTCTCCAGCACCTTCGTTAGGCAGCTGTGCAGAGCAGGGAGTCAGAAGCAGCCTGTTATCTTAATGACTGATCAGGAGGGGGGGAGGAAGGCAGACAACTAGGGAACCCTCATTTGTGATTCAGTGCTGGAAATAATGGGATTGATACTATAAATTAAAAAAAATAATGAAAGAGGACTATGGCTAATACAGGAAAGAGGTAAATGCAGGGGAGTGGGAACACTTTGAATAATGGGAATAAGGTATGAATGAAGAAAATAGATACCCTATGTAAATGAGCCTTTTGAAATAAGAACCAGGACTAAGATAAATACTGCCATACACTGAGGTCAGTTTGACAGTAATAGTGATTAGCGTGAGCTGATAATTGATTACAAGAAGCTACAGCCAGAGCAGAAACTGTCTGCACCAAAGTCCTGTGACACTATTACTTAACTCAATTAGTTCAAATTACAGAGATGTAGCTGAATAAGCAATATTATGAACTGTGACTCACATGAGCATTTCACTCTGGGAAGGTAATTCAGAATATACTAACTAGAGGCTAATAGCCAGCAGGAGCACATGTACAATTTATGACTTTCATTTAAAGGGGCTACTTACCACAAAATAGCTACTTTAAAAATGATGGTACTTAAGTTTGTTTTAACACCTTTCTGGACACTAGAGAGAAAAAATTGTATTAAATCAAAATCGTCTTTCCAAGCTGTGAAACTCAAATGTTTAACTGTTAATTTGACAAAAATAGATGCAGCATCACTGACACAGAGACGTCCTTATATCAGAAAGGTGTCGTTGTCACATTGGCTGACAGGATCAACTTTCCTACAATACTAATCACCTTTCTTAAAACAGGATGAATTTTTCTCGTCACCACGTCACCTGTCATTTCTATCCAGTATGAGAGAGTCATTGTTTCTACAGTCATCAAGGAATTCGTGCCTTTCTTATTTTATCTTGACATTCTGGTCTATACATTGCCAGGGCTTGGGGGATCTTCGTGGGGCAGAGAGAGTGTTGTCGAGTTGTGGGTGTGGGGTTTTGCCTTGAGCTCTTTTCTCCTTGATTGTTCCCCAGGCTTTCTCTCACTGTGCTTTTTTGTGCATGCCACATATAAGAAGATATTTTCAGTTTTAATAATGCAATAAACTGAGCTTTGAGCTTTCACAAACAGATGTGTTTAGAGAGAATCAGATTGTCCTTAAAGCATCTGCCAGACATGGCATGCCCTGGGGCGTACCATCACATTGATCCCATTGATTGATGGAACAACCTGCTGGACTTCGGGTAAGTCCAAGTAGAAGGCGTTAGAGCACATAGAATTTTCTATAGCCTAAGTTCTCCTTGGTTACCACTCATTCTTGTGCTTAAAAAAGTAATCCCCACTTTGAATACATACCTGAAATTATGACAGCATGAGCTTTTTTGTTTTCAAGGATGAAAGACCAATATTTAAAAAAACCCCAAACCACACACACAGAAAACCCCTGGTGTCACAGGTGTGCTTCTCATTTAGTAACTTCACTCCAAAGTCTCTTTCTTATAGCAATTGCAGCTGATGTGGCATTATCTCATTGTGAAGTACCTGCTCAGGAAGCATTCTCGGTGTAGTCTTTCTGCCATGCCGTTATCTTAGCAACAAAGACTGGGTTAAAAATGCCTAGAAATCTTTTGTGGAATATAACAGAAAATGTGGTTCAAACCTAGGTTCAGATCAGAAAAAAATTCTGCATCTGGGCATCTAAACTTGTAATGATTCAGGTCTAAAGTAATAATAATTTCCATTGTCAAAAATGGCTGTGAAAAAAATACAAAAATGGATTTTGAGACCTCTGTCTCAATAGCTATCCTGAGGTCTCTTTGCTCAGCTGGTATCAGGAGCATTTGGGGGTGGGGGAATCTCTTCTGCCCTTTACTGTTCCTCAGGTGCCTGGGTTTGCTTCTTGGCACTGTCTCAGCAGTCCCAACCCGACTGACTCCCAGCACCAAGTGTGTGCTGGCAGGTTGCTTTCCAATCACTGTGCTTTACCTTTGTCCCTGCGGAGCTCATTCCAGTGACCCCCGTGTCACCTCCCAATGTACTGACCTTGATGTTAAAATGCTCTAAATGGGCGTCAGTAGGACTGCCGGGAAAACTATGCTGTTGTGCAAAGGGTGCAGAAAGGATGCCGAGAAAGAGCTCTGTTCACAGCCCATTGCTGCTAACCCAGGAGGAAGGGAGGAGAGCTGGGATACATGCTGCTGCGATCCACTGCTCCAGTGGCTCAAAAAACTCTGAAGAGCTCATGCATTTTTCAGTGCTGACTACCCTTGTTTTGCAGGTGATGAATTACAGATCTTTGTGCAGCTATGACACTCTCTCTAATTGTGTTTCCTCAAATTAGCTCAGAGCTTTGAGAAACTCTGGCATGCAGTGAGACAACCCGGTGGGAGGGTGGGATTTTTTTCTTCCCTGGCAATAGTGCATAAATAAAGGCTCTTTTTTCTGCAATGTTTATGAGCAGATAGCCAGCTGCTCACCAAAAGCCGATCAGAATAGATGGACTGACTTCAGTGAGGCTGTGCATGTTTACATCAGCTGAGGATCTGGCCTGAAGTATTACTAAATTATGGATTTCAGTTTCATAAGCAACTGCTTCCTGCTTCCTGCTGAGATGATGTGCCTCGTTCACGGGGCCTGTTTTGCTGCAGAGGGCAGTTGATGGGCAAGATAACTAGGAGTCAAGTAATTACAACACCATTAGACGGAAGGAAGCCAGAAATTCACCCACGAGTCTCCCTCTCCATTTTGTGCTTTGCCATACGCCGGCGATTCCTGCAGACAGCTGCACACACACGAGGACGCTACCTCCTAGGTGCCTTCCCATGCCTCCTCCGAGGACAACAGCACTCAACAAGCAGATTGCCTTCCTGAAAATGGGGCCATCCTGTCAGCAGG
>NW_010140799.1:62118-74524 GCF_000699245.1 Pterocles gutturalis
AAAGGTCTGCTTGAAAATAATGTGGTTGTGCTCCAGCACAACGTCTATTCAGACTAATTTTTCATTAATATTTTTTTTTTAGGTAACTGCTCCAAGTAAAAGCAAGCAATAAGTGAACTAGCAGGGTATATGTGGATATTTATGGGTTTCTGTTCATTCCTAAGTCGAGGCTTTTGTTGCAGGTACTGTGGCATGTTCACAGCAGGGCACGGGGGTGGTGCTGCACCATAAGCCTGTGTCCCCTTGTTAAAAATCTGTTACTTGAGGGTTCCCTGAGCAGGAAGGGAAAGTTAGTATCTTTCTGCAGTATCCCTCAATGGACTTTTTTTTTTTTTTTCTTCTTCTTCTTCTTGTTATTGCTCTTTAAACCAATGTGAGTATGTCACTTTTTGTTCCTGTGACACCCCATGGAAGCACATGCCATGCCTGGTTATGTGGAGTTTGAAGAAGCTTCTGCTGCTGTCTTCTTACCTGCTAAATTCAGTCTGGTGCCATCAGTCGTATGAATTTTATTCATGAATCTCTAATCTCTGTGTATAAGCCTTATGATTCTTGGTGTTTTTTACACCTTTATCATGAGCTTCTGAGTTGGATTTTTCTAGGCTGAGGGATCCTGTTAGTTCCTTATATGGATCCATGGCTCTTACCAGTTGCTCTTTTGTGTTGGTTTATTTCCTCTGTATGTTTTAATGGAGAGGGTAGACTGCAACAGGAGTAAAGTAATCCTGAGTCAGGTGAGCTGCTATCAGAGCATGCGATGTTCTCTGTTTGGTTCTTTTTCCTGTTGTCACAATTCTCAACTTTGTTCTCCCTCCAAGTGGTGTTTCCTAGAACAATCTAATGGGAAGATCTCTTTCCCAGGCAGTTAACTGTCAGATCTGAGCCCGTTTTTATGTATATAGAGTTTAAATTGTTTTTCCTCATGTGTGCTACTATACCTTTATCTCCATTCAATGTCTCCAGCCCTTTCATCTGCCAGGCAGTGCCAGAGGTCTATCTGCACCTTTACACAGCTGCTTTCCTTCTGTACTACCTTGGGCAAACGGGCATCACCAGATGCCTTTGTCACCTCAGTGCTTGTGCTGTTTTCCCAATTGCCTGTGAGTTATCTGGCATAACTCGCTTTTCTTCAGTTGAGTTATGCTAAAAAAGAATTTGATACACCAGGTGAAGCCCTTATGTTTTGATGTCAGTAGAGTTTTCTTACTGACTTAAATGGGGTTAAGGGCTGGATGTGTCAGGCTTAGGTTTTTTCCAGCACTTCCTTTATTTGCTTTTTGAAAAGATAGAAACAAAAGTAAATTTTAATTATCTCTCCTCTTTTTTTTTTTTTCTTTTTGCCATGGGTAAAAGGTCTTAAGCAAGCACGAATTATGTTTAAGAGAATGTAACACACTAGGGGTCTTCATCCTGATTAATGGATTTTAATATTTTCTTGGGCTATTCTACCTTGCACTACATTGTTATCAATAGTTTGCAAAATATCATCATCGTCTTGCCTTAAGATAGCTACGGTTTCATTTGTTGCAGTCACATGGTGGCAAAGACTGGTAAAAGTACTGCAGAATTTAGCAGAAATGTGAAGTCATTTTGGCTATGTAAACTGAGCTTACTAAGGTTGGAAAGTTCCCCTTTGTAGTAAAACTCAGCACTTATACAGTGTCTTACATCTTCAACGCAGAGTGCAAACATTCACTAATTCATCTTGACACCCCATCGGTAACCTGGAGTTGTTATTCTTATTTTACATCTGAGACACTAATTTAATATCAGCTACAGGGCTCTTTGAAGTTCTCACAGCTAAAGACTCTGAATTTTCTTTTTTTTTTATTTTCACACTGCTGTTTTTCAAAATTGTTGAAGCCTAAATTCTGTCTATCCTTCTTACTTCATCACAAGCTGTAAATGAATACTTTACATGTTTGGTCACTTTTGGAAACTTTAGTGTCTTTGTATTTCTTTTGACAAAATAGGAAGGATGAAGCTGTGTATGGAATTCAGAGAAGCTGCAGGAGCTTCAGCTATGCAGTATGTAACATTCTGCAGAAATACTATCTTAAAAATTCAGAAAGTGCATAATGACCCATTTTGAAAGATAGCTGCATGTAGCTGATCACTTGATCCTTCTTTGTGCCTTTTTTGGCAAGAACCATGCCTTTCCCTTGTAGTAAGTAGTAGTAAGACATAACTTTGATTAAAATGAGTATCAAAGCTTTTCCAGACAAAGTTTGCAAATCTTGCTACCACTTAATCTACTATTAACTGTTTTTCTATAACTTTCCTGCTCATTTATGATTTTTAGTGGCCAAAGTTTACAAATAGCTCTTCAGGGTGCCAGAAGCCCTCTTGACATGAATCAGTGTTGTATACATTTTAAAGCTGTGATTTCAATGCTTCTTGAGACATTTCATGGAATCATAGGATGGTTTGGGTCGGAAGGGACCTTAAAGATCATCGAGTTCCAGCTTCCTGCTTTCTGACAATGAGATGACATGTGTTAGTGTGATGAAGAACAAGACAAAGTAAAAATAATTGATAGTTATTACCGATGGATTCTGAATCTGGGGAGAAGGCTGTTGAGGAAAAAGATTTAGGAGGGGTAGCCATTTGTACTGTCATCTCTTTCTTTTCCAAATGGAAGAAGGCCAATGTCTTAAGTGCCACACCATACATCATCCAAGGGTGAACAAGATTATTTTGCTGGGAGCAATAAACATGCTACCTGACTCACAATATGTGCGTGTGGGCTCAGATTTCCAGAAGTGATTGCTCAATCGAGGAAGCTGCTCAGAGGGTGCGTAACCTCAGTCTTCAGGATCAGTTAGTGGACTCTGTCGACGCGGGCTGTTTTCATTATTACACACTGCTTCAGACACCTGATGC
Source organism: Pterocles gutturalis (assembly GCF_000699245.1). Taxonomy (NCBI): domain Eukaryota; kingdom Metazoa; phylum Chordata; class Aves; order Pterocliformes; family Pteroclidae; genus Pterocles; species Pterocles gutturalis. The sequence continues at coordinate 65,002 of NW_010140799.1, forward strand.
ATGAAGGGCAAGGATAGGTGTCCAAATAACTTACTGCCCCAGCTGTCTTGTCTGTTCTGCATCCTACCCAAGAACTTGCTTCTCATTTCTCAAGAAAACTGAAACACGTAATTGTCAAGATTGTCATTTCCCTGTTACACAAAATATGTCATGTGTTAGGATCTGATACTCAGTTTTGCCTATACGTGTGTTGCAACCTGCCTGGTTTTTCTCTGTTTTATTTCTTGGCATCCATTAGACCGTGACGGTTACAGATATCTGCATATTCCTCATGGTGCTTCTGCTGATGGTAGGGAGGTGACCTGACGTGCTGTTCTTCATCCCTCTCATCCCAACAGGTAATGAGTTTGTCTCCCATTCAGTGGCTGGTATTAGCTTTGTGGTGTTCAGCATTTGCACTGCAATCTTTAAATTAAGCCAGTGAGCTCTTCTTAGGTGCCCAGCCGCTTCTGATAAAACAAGCGTGTTTGTGATAGGTGGCAACGGGAGTTAGAAGTGTCCTCTTTGTCCTCTGAGTGCTTCACAGGCCCAAATGTTTCCCTCTTAATAGGCACTTTTGGGTCGTGGCTGTTGTATGATGCTGTCGGAAGGAATTCCAGGTAGAAAGGAGGCAGACATTTCTAACCAGTCAATCAGTTTGAAAATTTCACATTCATTTTATTCTTCAGTTTGTCTTGTCTTGGTCACACACTCTCTCGATATATTTACTGTTACTGTCATCTTAAACTGCTCCCCGACAAAGGCAGTATAAGAATATATATGCTTCAGATTTTGTATGATAAGTGATCTTGGTGTCCTGAATACTTGCAAACATTTCAGAGGAATCTCATTCTAAGAACTGCCATTGAAATTTGCTCCTTTTTATGGAGACAAGGGAGAGACCTTGCCTTTGTGAGAAGGTGCCTCTGGAGAGCAGGCGTGTTTCCTCAATGTTTTTGTTAGAAAGCTTGGCTGCAGAACTTTGAAATAAGTGCATCTTGGGAGTCCTCAGGTGCCGGGTGCATGCCTTCTCTTTGTTTATTCACCTTTCATAGACGAAAGTTCTCAGGTCTGGGCCTAACTTTCTCCAGTGAGCATGGGAAGCGCTGGGCCTTAATGAGCATCAGAAGCGGAGAGGGGTGTCTCCTTAATATATAACTTTGGCTGAAGTTTCTTTGTTGGCGCCTTGGAGCTGGGGGCGAGGACCTTGTTAAGCAAGTTTGTCCTTGGTTAGTGAGGGGAGTAAAGCCTTTGTTGCATTCTTGGCCTCTTCTTGCCAGCAAGGAATAGGATTGTTGCCTGTTTCCTTTTTCCAACCAAGATGTCTGAGACATCCCAAGGCCTTCCCTTCTCAGGCCTTTGAGAGGCAGTTGGTCCTTTACAGTCAGGTGTTTGTAGAGCTGGGGTGATGTTAGTGCAATTGGTGCAGATCTGAATTCTGGAGTTGGGTTTTTGGCAGGGAAGTGGTTCTAGATCGCGTTCTAGATAGCTTGAAAATTCTAGATCAAGTTCTAGATCGCATTCTAGCTCACCTGAAAGCTCTAGGCCATGTTCTAGGTCAGTTCTAGCTTGCCTGAAAGCTCTAGGCCATGTTCTAGGTCATGTTCTAGATAGTGTTCTATATCACGTTCTAGATCGTTTGATAGGTCTAGATAGTGTTCTAGATCGTGTTCTGTATCACGTTCTAGATAGCTTGAAAGGTCTAGATAGTGTTCTAGATCGTGTTCTAGCTCACTTTAAAGTTCTAGATCACTCCATGATTCCAGATCCGTTTCAGGTTGGCTTGGGGCTCAATTGGGTTCTGACAGGGGCAGGACCTAGTTAAGACAGCTGTTTTGGCATCTCACCAGGATTTGGAAGACCTGATGATGACGAGAGCAGTCTCACCAGGTTTTTTTCCTTTCTTATTGCCTTTTTTTGTGTTGCATGAACACTTATTACTTCTTTGTGGCTCTTTTGAGTTGAAGGCCCAGAGGATCATCCCATCAACTGCAGCACTCCCAAGTTGCTAGCACGCTGACTCACCCTGACTCTCTGGACCTTCTTTTCACTGGAGGCAGCATTGGAAACTGGACAAGCTCCTACTTGACCATCTCCTTCGCTCCAACTGCTTGCCACGCTCCTGCTCCAGGGAGGCTTGCCAGCCTGCCCAAGAGCCTTGTCCAACTGGCTTTGCCACCCATTCTTTAGACAAGCTGGGGTGGCCGTGCACCTCACAAAGGGCTCAAAACTTCTAAAGGGCTCTCCAGTACTTGCACCCCCAGCTGCAAATGCCAGGCTAACCCCAAAGCTGAAGAAGAAACAGGAATCATGCCGGCAAGGCTCAAATCTCCGCTGTCTCTTGCCTGCTCAGGAGACAGAGGGATGACGCAATGACCATCGCTGCTGCTGGCAGAGACCTTCTCCAGCCTCACCTCAAGTCCCAGGTAGGTTGGAAAGGCAGGAAGGGGAGATTGTCTGCTCTTCTTAGTGCTGCACGCTAGTGATAAGCTTGCCATCGCTAGAGGTAGAGCATTGGCAGCAATTACTGGGCTGACACTGCTGCTGTTGGACTGCAATGTCAAGGGTTGAATCTCGAGCAACAATCACCCTTTGGTGGCCCTCTTCTTTCACTTGGACTTGGGTCTGGCTTCCTAGTGCAGACAGACAGAGAGGACTTGGAAATAGCAGGCACAGGTGGACCCTCACTTCTGGATAAGGAAGATGGCATTGGCTGGGGGGGGTTATTTCCAGGGATGCCCCATCCCTGGAGGGGTGCATCAGGCTGGATGAGGCTTTGGGCAACCCAGTCTAGTGGGAGATGTCCCTGCCCATGGCAGGGGGTTGGAACTCTATGATCTTTAAGGTCCCTTCCAACCCAAACCATTCTGTAATTCTATGAGTCTATGATTCTATGAATGCAGTACAGACTTTTTAGTCTCTGACAAGAAGTCAGCTGTGAATTCACTTCAGTAAAGTTTTGGTGATGAACTGCACTAGTGGATAAGGCAATATTTAAAATCAGAAAACCATGTGTGCATTATTTGAATGTGAAAACTACTACTTTTCCTGTGCAAGCTACTGCCATCCACAACTTCTGCACAACTTTTTAAAGTCAGATACATTAATAAAGTGAATAAATATATTTTGAAGTCTGATCACATACTTAGGAATTGAATATGAGTTCAGAATTTTCTTCTACTGCTTTAGATTTGTTAGTGCATAAAATAGAGTTGTTGATGTTCAGAGGACAATTTTTAATGTGTCTTGCTTGCATGAAGAAGGAAACACTTTTTCCTCCTAGTCTTTGGAAATCTGTTTTGCGTTTCTAAAACAAACTGATGTGCTTTTTATTCCTGGAGCATACACGGACACTACAAATTCAACAGTGGCTTTCTGGCAAGACAGGAGAGTATTAGTCAGAATAAGAGTTTAAAACCTTCAACCTGTAGCTTTCAACCTGCAGCCTAACAGCTCTCTTTTGGTGCAAAACCAGGGTATTTGATTCCCTCCCACTGACCGTAAGAGTTGAAAGCTCAGTCCTGCTTCCTTTGTGGGACTTTAGATCCATGTCAGACTTCAAGTCAACCTTCACAGCCAGTACAGCCAAAGGAGGCTTTTCATCACAACACTGGAGGAAAAAATAGTGCTCCAATGAGATCAAAACTTTTAAAAGCCTCCCTGTGTGGTCTGGGCAGCGTAGCCAAGCAATCCAGACCAGGTCTCCAGCTTTACACTCCGTTATTCTCAGCACATGTTTTCCTGCTTACAAGATGCCCATTTCCTTCTCTTTGTGTTGTAAACAATTGCTAGTTAATATAGGGATTAATTACCTCTGCTTTGTATTGGGGCACCTGTGAGAATAAAAGATCTACTGCACACTTGCAGAAGATATTCTTGTTAGTGTCACCTTTGTGTTATTGATCATTCTGCCATCGGTCTTCTGTAACCTTTGATCCCACCTGTCTGGGATATAACAGATTGATAAACCTAAATTGAAAGCACCACCAGCACATGGTCTTATTTTTCCAGATAAGCTGCTCATAGACCTGAGAATGAAGTTCCTTAGTTTTCTGCAAGGCTGGGTCCCAAAAGACTTGCCTTGACATTCATGAATGCAGTAGATTCCCATATTCAAACATAATCTGAGCATTGCTAAAGATGGGTAAGTGTTGGAAATAATTAAAAATCAATAACACGGTAGTGACATCATTACTTTTTTTTCCATGGAAACTTTTTAATGGATAGGAAACCAGATTGACAGGCTGACAGTGGCAGCGGTGTATTACTGTAATACAGCAGCAGTGTCACTCGTGGCACATGCACACATTGTTTGAATATTTACAGTAGAATTATTTTAGCAAAACCATAATCTGAGGCTGAAGAGTATAGCAGCTTTAGGTGGCTGGAGACTAAATTTTTTTCCAAGATTAACTGTGCTGTGCGCCTGATTACTTTCTGCTTATTCAGCATGGACTTGGTAAAAAAAAAATAAATTTAAAAAGTCACATAATTCTGTGGCCAGTCCCTCTCTGTTCACAGAGGGGTAGAATTATCTGCAAGGAAAAAGAATGGCCTCACAAAACCTGCAAGAACCACGTGTTCCCTGGCTTACATATTCTATGAAAACCCAACAGTTGAGATATTGGCACTATGGCTGTAGAGGTAGTATAAGCTTCATTTCTCTGAAAACTTTAAAATACAAAATTTGGACTTGTGTCCTATAATTTACATTAGACTTCTCTATTATCTTTATTAACAGGTATGCAAAGCATACATAGGGAGTATTCATATTTTATGTGCTGGCTCAACATTTATCATACCTTTAGCCTCCTGATGTAATCATAGGATCATAGAATCATTAAGGTTGGAAAAGACCTCAAGCATCATCAAGTCCAACCGTCAGCCCAACGCCACCTAACCCACTAAACCATGTCCTGAAGCACCACATCTACATGTTTCTCGAACACCTCAATGTTCTATATTTTTCTGTTTCCTTGACTCCCCTTTGTCTTTTTTTTTTTTTTTTTTTGCTAATGCGCAGTTGCCATTTTTCCAGAGGTCTTTTCACTATGCTCTGAGTGCTAAACTGAAATGATGGGCAGTGAAGGAGTTTGTGATAAAATTGAAATATCATCCACGGTCTTTAAACTGGCACTCCACTGAGGTTAGTCAGATATATACTAGACTGACTAAAATCCTGGGATACCAGCAGACATCACTTTTTGGCTGGTTTAAATGAGGAAAGGTTTTTTTACGACTGAGAGATTACACCCTTGCTCCACCCCTGCTACTCAGTAGGCACACAAGATGCAGGTCAAGCCCTAGGTTGGGTTTTTAACATCCGTGACACTTAAAACCAGCATGTGTGAAACACAGTTCTCTTCTGATGGGAACTAGAGGTGTGTTCGGCAGAAGGAATGACAAGAAAATAAAATAGGGGAAGATTTTGTTGGTGGGAGCTGGAGGGGGAGGTGTCTATGCCAGCTTTTGATTACATCCAGCATGTAATTTTAGCTATTAATGCATTTTCCAATACAAAAATAATTTTGTTATTATTTTATTTTAAATATTGGATGGAAAAGTCTTTCCCAGCAGTGGTTTCTGTGGAATGTACTTGACAGAGTTTAGACTACTCCAGGGAGCTGTTTCACCAGCACTCTGCGCATTACAGGAGCTATCAGCCTTTGGATTATGCACTGCGGACTATTACACATGCAGCTAATATACTTGTGTCATTTATAGTGATTTGCGCTATTCCTATCTGACAATCTTACATCCTTTTGTATACAAGTGTATATATTTATATGTAAATATGAAAAGAGATTGCCTTGACTGGATTGTTTGGGAATAGTTAATTCTCAGGAACCGAGATGCGTTTGAAAAAAATAAAAAGATACCTACAGCAAGCACTGCTTGTTTCATTAAAACACTGCAAGGGCTGATCTTCTGCAAGCAGATGTTCTTCTAAAATGTGAGATGGAGGTAAGTAAGACTGTAGTAACATCAATAACAGTTACCGAATGTAATCCATAGGTTGGTTATAATCCATATGTTTCATGATCTTGTAAACATTTCTTAAAAAGTCAAAGAACAAACTGCCTACTGGACACTTCTTTCTTCTGACTGATAAGGTTTCTAAACCAATTAGAGAATTCCCCACCAGTGACTCTGCCTCAGATATCTCCTTCCTCCTGTGTAGCTGTAGGGGAATCATCGCGCCCCAGGCAGCTGTGCAAGCACACAGATGGGTTTGAGTTAGAGAACTAATTAACAACTACATATATGTATGTATTTCTGTTTTATAACCAGTGCCATTTGGATGTTTGCCTGTTTGTGTATTGTATCTTTGCAGTAAGTGGGGAAAAAAAAAAAAAAAAAAAAAAGCAAGGGGAAGGGGAACAAGGGACTCGAGGGTCCTGTATATCAAATATTGCACTAATTACTAGTAAAGTAATGTTGATAAGCAGTCCCTCAGTATCCAGTACAGCAGATATTTCACTGCTTGTAACTTCTTAATTAATTTCTTAACATTTTTTTTAACTTCTTAAATTCTTATTGGTGACTTTGAATTTGAAGTACACCTGCAGTCAGAATGCTAGATGTGGTTTTATTTAATAATTTTTTCTGCATAGAGTTTGTCTGCTTGAAGCATGTTTTTATATTTTTCTAGCTGCAAAATCAATGTAGGTATGGCAGAGCAAGCTGTATTCCTTTGTCTAGTTCATAATAGAGCTGGCTGGAGGACAGCAGTCCCTTTTCACGACAGCCTTTGAGGTTATAAAACTTGTTTTCTTTTTGTTTGCTTGTTTTTTAAACTAAAATTACTTTTGAAGTTTTGGAGAAGAAATTAATTGTTTGAAGGTCAGTTTGTGTGCTTTCCTAATAGTTATGAAGGTTATATGAGAAAAAAAGAAAAGAAGGCAACCCACGATTGATTTACTTCTGCAATACTTTACCAGTGGTAAGCAACTCTCCTCAGATTGCAGGCTGCGGTTCATCAAATATATTTTATAACTCAAAGGTCTGTAAGGACACAAAGAGATTTAATCTGTAAACTTTTTCTACAACATGCCATGTTATTTTCTCCACTGAATTTCAACTCATTTCTCACAAAATCATCAAAAGAAACTTGTGATTTTCAGTGTTGATGCATGATCCAGTCAAACTGTGCTTTGTTTTCAAAAGATACCATTTTTAACAAAAAAGGAAAAAAAAAAACCCAACCTGCCTGGGAGGCATACTGGACTACCATTTGAGTAGGAATGTATTTTAAACTTTTGATTTCACCTTTTTCACTTTGATTTGTTTTGCTTTAGATTGACGTATTCTCAAATACGGCAGTTAGTCCTCTTGAAGCCTGAAGGGTTCTGTCTTGTCAAGGGTTGTATTGCAGACCTCCAAACAGATTTTTAGTAGGGGAGAAAGTAGCAGCTGTACCCTATCCCCTCTCATTCAGTCCCTTGGCAATAGTGAATTTAGGGTAAGGATTTGCAGAGCAGCAGGTTGACTGGCTACCCACTGTCATCTTTTGTTGTTGCAGTGGCCTTCATGTTTGCTGTCGCAACACCTGGAAGGAAAGCTGACCCCTGTGCAGTCACCGTTGCTGTCGTGTCATACACGAGCTCCCAGCGTGCAGCTGAGATGCGTGGCTCTGGCACAGCAGCAGAGCCCTGAATTCCGTACATCTTTGCAACTTTTCCAAGGAGTCCAAAAATCATAATATGTTCAGGTACGTTTAATGCTATTTTGTGTGAATTTACAAGGTAAACGCATCTGCTGTTTCTTCTTATCCTTTGCAAAGGAAAAAAATAAGAGAACCGTAGGTTCCTGGGAGAGGAGGGCTGGTGGCTGGCTGTATGGGTCTGCGCAGCCAGAGCGAATTATCCTGCAGGTTGTTGAACGTGTATTATTCGGAAATCATTGTCAGTGGTTGCTGATGGACTTTTTTTGATGAGTGATGAATATATTATGAATTCAGTGCCATGCTGAGACCTTCTTGGGGCAAAACCATGAAAATTGTTCCCTTGGCTCATGACAAGTGATGTATTTGCAGTAGCTGCCCAGAGGCAGTAATACTGCCTGTTTCTGAACAAAAGAAAAGCCTCCATTGAGCTCCTGCTTCTCCTTGCCTTCTCACTTCTGCAAAGCAGAGACATCTGCATGAGTAAATCCATCCACAGATTTCATCTGAGGGAATGAAGGACTCAAGCCTTGTACGTTTAACATAAAAAAAGGACCCCTCTGGTTTTTGACTCAGCCTACAGGCTGTAGGTGCGAGCCTTTAAGTGCTGCACATTTTTTAATCCCCCGAGCCTTCATCAGTCTGGTGCTGTAGAATGCAGAGAGGAAATTTGGATTTCTTTTTATGAATTTTCTTAATGCTTGATTGGAAGATCACGGTATAAAGAAACATGGCTAAACACCTTGTTACAGGATGATTCATCTCTTCTCAGAGGAAAAACTTGGGCAGCGGAGTATCTTGCAGGAAGGTTTAAGGGCTTTTTATTTTAATACTTTGTGGGGGATATATGTATGTAATGTTATTATATGCTGATCATAGATAAATATCAAGATATAACGATTCACAATTTTATAGCCTGCCGTAAGCAGAAGACAAGCTTGATGTGCTTGAAGTAGTTTGTGTTGCTAAGGATATATTGCATGGTGGTAGTCCAACGGAGTGCTGATCAAGGAATGAATAGCTGAAGCCATGTTATTATTCATCAGATAGGAGTCCCTTGCCAACCAGATATAGAGATCATAATTCACAAAGGTTGCCATGTGAGAATTTAGCTTCAGGAATCTAAATAGGCACAAACTGAATTAATGAGTGGTTGGTATTCACTGTCTATGAAGAGACACCTTGAATCCAAATTCTTTGAAATATTTTCTTATGCTCAGCTCTTAAAATCTTTCTCTTATCTGGGGTCAGTTTTATCTGCTGTCCATTGTCCACCTTTCAGCTCTGTTGTGATGATTATGAAGCTGAAGCTTCATAGTGAAAAATAATAGAATCGAGGTCTATAGCAAAAGCTAAGATTACAGCAGTCAAATGAAAAACTAATTGGAACTTTACAAAGTTTTATATTGCCGATGTTCATCCTTCCTGCCATTAGGCACCAAACCAGTGCCCTAAGGCCCTGTTGGCCTCTGATCCCTTCCTAGCTAAGAGAGAGGGGTATATTGGTCTGTTGCCTGGTTGCCTGAATGCAAATAAGGCAAAAACAAACCAAGCACTGTAAGTAAGGCAGACCTGCACCCCTGTATTGGCATGTCTTTGCAGCGCTCTAGTGTAGAGACTAAAGGACATCTTCACCTTCGAGTACCTGCCACATCTGCAAGCCTTGTGCTGGGGATGGCATGAACAGCTGGAAGCCCCGAGCTTGTACTGGTTCGTGCACCAGTTAAACCATCCCGTGCTGCTGGATCTGATTCTCCATTGCAGTGTGTCTCTTGCAGTCACTTACTGCTGCATGGTAACAGTGGATGCTGACCTTCTATTTATTACATGAGTGTAAGGGTCTTTTAGATAAGTAAGCATCATTTTATTTTTTAACTCTTT
>NW_010140799.1:74555-78009 GCF_000699245.1 Pterocles gutturalis
CCTGTTCCTTTGCACTTTACCTGCTGTTGACCAAGAGTAAGAAGAGACATGGGGGTTTTTGTGTTGCAAGCCCACATCTCGCCTGCTCTCCTGCTGTACCGAGTGCTCATAGCATCGCAGGAACAAGCCGTTTGCTTTGCATTTATACTTTCTGTGACTTTACTGAATCCACAGTGTAAGTGGCATGGAAAAGCAGCTGCTGGTGGTTAGTTTAGTAATTCCCTTTCCAGCTGAAAACAGATTGTGGAGTCATATTTTCCAGACTCTCCCAGAAACTTTTTTTTTTTTTTTCCCTCTTTTTGCCACTGTTGCTGATCAGACAGGGATAACTTGTAGGAGACTGAAGGAAGATCTCTATTTCAGACTATGGGTTTTTTATATTCATCTAAATGAACTTACCCAAGATGGATAGGCCTGATCCTCTTTTACATGTGTGTGTCTATGCAACTAAATACTTGGAAGGAAGCAGACTTCCCTCAAGGATGCGTTCAGTCCTGCTGGTTACCTTCCCCACGTGAATGTGCATGCGTGAGAGACGATGTATTTATAATGATGATTGTATGTGTAATAAAAACACTTATTTAAATAAGAGAAAGGGGAATGAGTGACAGTAGGTGAGTGACTAGACAAAGGCGAGCGGTGCAGAATCCCTGCTGAGCTGGCGCCTGCAGAGTGCGTGCTGCCAAGCAGCGCCGGCTGCGGCTGCTCGCTGTGGACCACTGATCCATTGGATGAACAAGGCTCGAATCAAAGAATAGGAGACAAGCCATTTCTTTTCTCTTTTCACCCCTTGGCTACCCATCACCTGCCCCCAGTTTCTTCTAACATACATGCAGACATACGCACAGGATCATCTGTCCTTCTCGCTGTGTTTCATTTCCAATGAGACTGATGAGGGAAAGAAACCTCTACTGACACATTCACTGATAAAGTATCAGAAACAAAACAAAAATAAGATAACTGTGTGTATTTCAGGATTTATTTTTTCTGCAATGCTTAGGTATCTTTCATGCCCTGAAACACAATAACCAAGAAATATGCAGGTACCTCTTTAGCTGCAATGCTAACTATGAGTGACTTTCAGAGCAAGAACATTTTGGAAGCTGAATTGGTAGTTGCTGCTCCAGAGGCAGGTAACTCTGATGAATTATGTCCTAACAGAGCTATGCAACACTCCGAACGCAAGTCTAAGTGAGCTGAGGCATGTCTATTGGTCTGTATTTGCTCAATGATAAAGAAAATGTACTGCTCACACCTAATGTACTTTTCAGCCGTGCATCTGAAAGTGTTAACAAAGAAAACTGTTGCGTGAACAGCCCAATAGCATCTCTGTTTGGGTTTTTGAGCTGTGTGGCACTGCTGGTGGGGAATGTTACCCTTACTGCTGTGCACGAGGTAGAATGCCTAGGTCCAATGCAGCTCTGTGTTTCCTCAAAATTTCAGAGGTGTTTGAACCTGTAAGTGTCTTTTAAAATCAATTTAAAGTGTTACTGGATTTTTTTTTCTGATCAATGTTATTGGGATTATCACTAAACACAGGAGTGGGGTTAAGTAACTTGATTTTTTTCTATCATTATGTCAACTGGAGTGGGCTGTGCTACAGTGGTGCTATTTATGCCTGTTTGGAAAAAAAAAAAAACAATCAACGCTGTTTTAAAAAATGTTACTTGTAGGACAGAAATTCAGCACATCCAATGGCAGGGTGATTTTGCACCGACTGTTTACATTGTAACCCTGTGAAGGAGAATCATGAAAATTAAGACAGAGAAGCAGTTGAATTAAGGTTAAAGATTATTCAGAATATGCTATGCTGGTTTTTGTTGGTCTTGGATTTCACATGACATGAATCAGGTGAACGTTAGGGTTCAGGGTCACAGGCAGTAATTGTTCTACAAAGAGTTTTGTCACATTCAGACCGTGACTCAAAGCCAGGCTCCTCTTGCCATGGACCTGATTTAGAAAGCCCTGGCTGAATTTGTGAGTGTGTGAAAGCATCTGCGCTTCTGTTCTGCAGTGCTCAACTTTTCATACTGGAATGGCGAAAAAGGGAGAAATAAACCCTTCAGTGTTCCTTATCAGCAGCAAAGCGAGTACTGTGTAACACCTGGTTCTGTGGGAGATAGTCCCATAATAACAATCCAAATTTCAAAATTGATATTTGCTTCTGGCAAGAAGTTCAAAAACTACACTCTAGTGTTTCTAAGTTACTTGTAACACTGGTTTTGGCCATGACTTTCCAGGGCTTTGAAGGACATGCTAAACTGTGTCAGGATCCCAAGAAAGAAAAAAAAAAAAAAAAGAATTGGTTCATAAACTTCAAACTAAGCTGGTTCCTTACATTCCAGGATTTCCTTTAGCTTGGAAAAATGTGATTGTGGGGAAGCTGCTGTCTTTAAGTTTTTCAGGGATTTCCTACCTAGAGAGAGGGAGATGACGTTTGCCTTCCATGTTAAAGTGCTTTGAGGTAGTTGAGCAAAAACAGTACATCATGGGAAACATATTATTTTAATAAACGTTTACAGTTTTTAGAAAATTTGAATCAGTGACTGAATTGATAGCAGCACGGATCTTAAGAGAAATGCAAATTATGTTTCATTTGTAATATGATGCTTAATTGCACTGCTTATCTTCCTTGAAACATTTCACAGTAATGTACACATAAAAGGCAATGTCCACTAGAAAGGAAGATTGATCTGGGGAATACTAATGATATCCACTTTAATCAACTATCAAATACTACTGGAATGTGTCACATTAAGGAGCCACTTGCTCAGTGTCCCCCATCCCAGCACGGACTGCTCCTAATTAATTGACATGACCTTGTGATCACCGTGAATGGTCTGTCAGCTCCCGGCCCCTGCATCGTCAAGAACACAAAGGTAATTGTGCGTTGCTCTGCAAAGTGTCTGTGGCCACCTCTAGCTGCACAACTGGGGAGAGATCAATCACTTCTGGCTGGTTTCCAGAGTTGCACTGGAGTGATAGGATGCATTTTCATTTTTAGGACACTGTTATTTAAGTATTATTTGGATAACAAATTGACTTAACTCAAATACCTTTAGTGAGTTACAGTGCATGTAAGTCATAATTGCATGAAAAAAAAAAGCGCCAATAGTTGTCTAGTTGTGCGAACTGAGAAGGGATTGATTTCTTTGTCCTATCCAGTGGCCTCCTGGCCTCTTACTTTTCCCTTTCTTGGTCGCACTTCTAGACTGGGGCACCTGGGATGGAGAGTCCTGTGTGCGGTGGCCCGGGGGTGAAAGGGCACCCTCCTTCTCTGAGGTTCAGCCCATGGTTAGCTGATGACCCTGGACAAATCGTGTCACCTCTTGGAGCCCCACAATTTCTCCCTACAAATGAGAGGCAGTAATGCTTCTCTCCTCGGACTGGTAGACAACAAATCCATATTCCGCTAGCAAGGAGCGTTTGAGAGCTTGCTTCACGCAGTAGGAGA
>NW_010140799.1:78026-94053 GCF_000699245.1 Pterocles gutturalis
CCCTCAATACCCATCCACAGCTGCTTCTCATGGTACAGAAGAAAATAGGTGTGAAATGTCTGCATGAAATAGAGGCTAAACCCAATGTCTCTATAGAGAAGTGTTAGAAGACAGGAGGGTGCCTCATTTTCTTCCCAGCACTCTGCAGACTGGTCTATAAAGGTTTATACTGAGGAAAATAAAGTTTGTAGTAACTGTATTGTTCGGTTAAATGTACACCCTATGTCTCTCACGGAGAAGAGAGGCGCTCCTTTTTGTCATTCCTGTCTCTTTAATATGCATACAAATTATACTACAGGTTTTTCTTTTCCATTTCATCCTTGTACTTCAGAAGCGTGTTTGAAGCACTTTTCTCCTTTGAGAAAAACATAGGCTCATTTCACTAGATGGCCATGTAGACTATTGACAGGTGTCGAAAGTGCAATTCACCCACCAGATAGGCTTCTGCATATCTCTAGTGAAGACTTCTTACAGTTGCCTGGCTTAGAAGTGATTCTGGTTTGTATCCTTTTGCCCACTGCACTGGGACAATGATGATAACAGCTGTAGTGTGTAAAGTTGGTTTTCCACCTCTGGGATTATGGCTCACTTCCAACTTGACCCTCTTAAGTGCAATTACTGGAACAGATGGAGATGCAGCTTGGGTGGGCGTAAACCTGGACAGTTACAAGGATGGCTTGTTGCAATTTGAATTCACTAGGCAGAGAAGACAAAATGTGCATGAGCAATGGGAACCACGTTGAGCACATTTTCCTGGGGAACACCAGGATGCACACAGATAAGAGGAAGGAGTAAAAAGGTTTTCATACAACTCGTGAATTGGGCTGGTACATGTGTTCAGAGGAACATGGAACAATGGGTGAGGTAATAAACGGGTTCCTGTCGCTCTTTACATCTGAAATCAAAAGGGATTGTACTGAACCTATGTAGGCTTTGCTGTGTGTTGCTTCGGATGATCACAGTGCAGAGTTCTGATGAATAAAATGTAAAGGTACTTGAAAAAAGAGAAAAAGGAGTTCAGAAATTAGATAATTGGTGGAGGGAGCAAAAAAGGACATCTTGGATATACCTGGGGCTCTTGGGCCAGCTGCTGGATCTATTAGTCCACAAATTGTGGTTTGAGTTAGAAAATACATGTAAGAGAACAAGTTATTAGACATTAGCCCTCAAGACAGCAACTATCAAGTAAGATAAACAGAAAAAAAATCTATGAATGAACTTTAATTTAACTTTTTTTACATAAGGTAACTTAGGACAGAATTTTGTGACAACTAATTCACCTAAGCATATAAAAGCTTAAATTTCAGAAGAGTATCGTGCAGTCAGGTGCTTAAAAAATAATTTATTTAATTGACTTTAAAAAAGGCCTTAAATGCCTTTTGTTTATTCCAGTTTAAAATGTGTTGTCATCTATTTTAAACTGTTAGTTTTCCTTAATTTTATACAGAAATTGTCTGACCTTAAAACCACCCATCTAAACAGCTGAAAAAAATCAAAATCAGAATACATTTTGATAGATCTATAGAAAAAAAAATTGTTTATTCTATTTATTTCTGTACAGACAGATTTTTCCTATCTGTTGGTTTTTATGGCTTTACAGCTGTAGGCGCACTTTGAGAAATTCATAAGCACTATCCCAAAGAGCGCTAGTTTGATCATTAAAATTAATAATCTACAATTTAAAGTCTTTTAAGATATGTTTTGTTTCCCTCTAACCCCACTTGTATCTGAAAGGAAGTAAAGTTTTCTGAAAGTCATTCAGATTGTTCTTAGTTAAGAGAAAGCAAACAAACAAATGAGCACACAGCAAGCAATCTGGTGCAATTAATATGAGAGCTGTCAGGGGGGTACATGATAATAAGATGAATTGACACTGCTGTTCAACCCAAAGTTTCCACTCCAAGGAGGAAAATGACATTTACGCTGATTATAACTTCCTTTTCAATGACAGCCTTCTTTTATGAAAGATGAATTTATTTTGTTTTGTGGGTAGAAGAGGAAAAAAAACCAACCTGTTCTTTTCCTTGAAGGAGCTGGCTTAGGACTTTAAATTACAGTGGCTGAAACATTAGGGAAAAAGAGAAAGCCCACAACAAACACCAGCCAGCTGCTTCTGCTGTATATTTGATATATACAGCTCTATTAGATTGGTTTATTAATACATCTGCAGGTATCTTTGCAACAGGGGCCAGATGGCTCAGGAGATGGGTAATGGCATAAAAAGTGTTGCAGGTAGCAACCTATTGCAGGTCAGAAATAGCCAAATAATGTTGCCTCCTGATGTCCGTTCAGTAACCGGCATGAGTGACTCTAGAGAGAGGGTCTTGCTCCAGCACCAGGTCCTGTTCCACCAAAACTGCCACAAGCATTTCGCCCATATGAGCAAAAAAAAAAAAAAAAAAAAGTGCATAAGTAGTGACAGGTAATTAGGCAAGTGCTGTCTACATGTTAGCAGTGATGCTCCTTGGTCAGGTGCTGCAGAACATTTGTTTAATTTTGTGGAGTAATGAGACAAAGCCCAGCCAGTGACTCTGAGGCTAGCAGTAGGTGGGAGTGGATCCATGTCCACAGCTGGTTCCTGGGCTCTGAAGACCCGCACACAATGGGTTTCCAAAATGGGCATCAAGGGCTCTGCTGGAAACCTCCCAAGGGACTGCAGCCTACGCCAATTTGTACACGCAGTCATATAATAGGCTGCATTTTTAAACATACATGACTGACTCTGTGAATTGAAGTCCATTCTTAAGGAAACCCTTTTATCTGGGTTTTCTGAAAACCTAGGCAACAAATATTAGGAAAAAATAAGTGCTTGTTTCTCTACAGGTAAAAACCTTCTAAAAGTTCAGAAGTAGTTTGTTATTTTGAATTTATGAGCTACAGCAACTGGTATTATTAGGTGACAGCAGGCAAAAATTTGAGAACTTATAGTACCGCAGTCTTAATAAAGCTGGTATAAAATGAGTTATACACCTGCAATACAGACACGATCCTGCTTTCTCTGTTCAATCACAGTGAGATTCATCATATGACCAAACCTGCAAAAACTCAGTTCAATGGCCAGAGCACGGTGGAGGTGTTTTTGTCTAGAAACCCCACCTGTGTGTGGGTATTACCTTGCCACTCAGGGTAACATGACATAGTCTTGTGTCAGATCCCTTGCATCACTTCTGGTTTCAAGCATCAAAAGTAAAACTAGTCAGTTTTGTCTCCAGACCCTAGGAAGGCAATACTTTGCCTTTTATACTTTGAACTGCTTTGTGGAATTAAAGGAGTGATGCTACCTGTATTGTAGTGTTGCACTTGAAGACCTTTTTGAACGTTAGCCAGCCCAGGTGTGCCACATAACTCAGGGGACAAATGGTGTGTGTGTATATGGGTGTGTAAAGGGTATTAACCCCAGCGCAAGTACGGACTACATACGACTTTGCACCCAGGTGAAGGGGGATGTCACTGCCCAACATTGTCCCATAGTAAGTCGGGCTGTGCTTGAAAAAGCTGTTGGGGGTGGTCTAGGGAGGTATCTGTGACACCAAGATAAACATTTCTTCAGTATCGCTGTTTCTTGTAACACTCTCAGGTTATTTGTACCTTGCAGCTCGGTTTGTAATAAATCACTGTGATGGCCTTTTAGTACAACAGGGGCCTGTTGCTGTACTTCAAATAATCCCCCAGTCTCCCTGCTTCTCCGGGCATCTGTTGAAATTTACACTCCTCATCCCCAAATGCTAATGGATATGGCTGTCAAAATAAACACAGGGTCCCTTTCCATTAATTATTGGTTTGGGATTTGTTCACATGCTGGTTCTTGGTGTGGTTTTTTTGTTTTTATTTGTTTGTTTGTTAAGCTCTTCCTCATGTTTTGCTGTTGCTAGTCCTGTAGATTATACTGAAGATAGAATGTCCTGAGACTTCAAATTGGAGCAGGGACAGGGCTGGCTTCTGAGTAAATCCAAATTCAAAAGGAAAAAAATGAACAGGCGCAGATACATGTGTGTAATTCTTGAGAATGATTCTGTAACAGCGGAAGCATTTGTGTGTGTGTGTGTGTGCGTGAGC
This sequence comes from Pterocles gutturalis, assembly GCF_000699245.1. Taxonomy (NCBI): domain Eukaryota; kingdom Metazoa; phylum Chordata; class Aves; order Pterocliformes; family Pteroclidae; genus Pterocles; species Pterocles gutturalis. The sequence goes on from NW_010140799.1 coordinate 82,083, forward strand.
TGATACACACTTCTGCAGTCAATGATGTTAAAACACAGAAATAAAGGCCAGATCCTTAGCTGGTTTAAATAGATTCACTTCCATAGTTTCCTTGGACTCATAGAAGTTTACATTTGCTGAGGATTTAACTCAATATAATGAGTCCAAATATCTATAAAAATAACACATGTAGAAATAGTAAATAAAAATTAAGACCTGTGTTACATAATGAATTTGAACTCTTCATTATTCCGTGGGATAAGATAATTTGACATGAAAAGATAACTTTATTACTATAGATGAAGAAGGTGGCTATTAAATTTATTGTTAATATGACCAGCGAGTAAGAACTATTCAGTGAAACATGAGCTGAAGGACTTGGGGAGGTAAAAGCAGTCATTTCAAAGTCTACAATTATATCCTGTAAGAATTCTGGTGGACAAATCAGGTTTGCAGTGTTAAATCTGAATCCAACAAGAATTTGTTCCTACTATCCAGTGACTTCTGGCTTGATCTGTTCAAGCGGATAAGTAATTATTATATCTAAAAACAAATAACTTTTTTTTTCATTTACCTTGCTTTCAGGATGTCAGAAGTGTTAGAGTTAGATGTGAAACAACATCTACCATAGATAAAATAAGAGCAAGAAGGTACTGGGCTAAAACTGAGGATATTTGCTTTCACAAGGTAAGGATCTAATCAAATGCTTTACTAGCAGAAGAATATATACAACTTCATAGATCAATCACAAATTCATTTTATAATTACTGCAACTACCCTTCATTCATGCTAGGTGTTCTAACTATAGGGGGAGAAAAAAAAGGCTTTTTATGCTGCCCACTGTCAAGTGCTTAAGAGACTGTGTTCATGGCAGACAGTAAAAACTATGTCGGGGGGCAATTAAATGCACTAGGGAAGCAGAGGAGCTTCCTGACTGCAGGGTCCACATGAACATAATCCTCATCCTTCACTGGAGCCGCAGGGAGCTGAAAGGCTCTGAATGCTTTGCATGGTGAAATTTATGGAGAACACAAAGAATATTTCATAAGGATGACTTTATGAAGCGTTGCTCTTGCCTTGTAGGGACCTGCAGATTTTATGGTGCTGCCTTGTTCAGTGCAACACCATTGTCAACATAGGAAGAGCCTTGGCAAAGCATTAGTTGAGAGATAAAAATGGAAAATGCTCTACTGAGACCTAGATTTTGCTGATTTCTCTGATGCTGTGCTACAGCAATGGCACTGCTCTATTCTTCCATCCTGAATAACCAAACCAAAGGACACATAACCATGGCAGTAGGAGGGCTATAAATGCAGACAGATGTGCTAATAATCCTGCCCCTTCTTTTGGTACATGGGTTGAGGCGATTAGTAGTTATGCAAATAGCTGGAATTGCATCTCAGAGTGTGATTTTGTAGTCTGAATTTGTTAATACGCTAATTGGTGTGCATATTAAAAAGGATTCTTAAGGTATTTACACATGTACAATAGATGATTTTAAATCTTTTATCAGCTTGACTGCAATAAAGAAAATGAATTAAATGAAATAAAATGCCATGTTCAGTACTAGGGATTAGTGCTTGCAGAGATTTCATTGCAATAAAAATTTACTAAGAAGAAAAGCCTAAACTGATAGACTTGGGGAATTTTATTTTTTTTTGCCTTAACTAAGTGGCTTATGTATTTTCAGATGTGTTTCCCTTAATTTAAATGTTCCACTTGTGTGCTCCTCTCCCCACCTAACTACTGTGTTCACCAAACAAGAAATTAATGTGCTAACCCAGAACAAAATTGTAATCCTTTAAATTACACAGAAATCTTGAAAATGTACAAATGCAAATATAAGAGAAGTTTCAATGATTCATGGCATGCTTCTAGTGAATACAGATCAAGCACAATAGAACTGGTTCAAAATTAACTAGCTCCAAACCAGTAAAATCCTGCTTTACCTTCCTTCCAAAAACTTAATAGTTTTAATGGTGATGATTGTTTTGGGGAGGTAGGAGTTGGAGGAGCCCAAAGCTACTGAAATTGGTGGCAATTCTGTTGTCTGCAGTAGGCTCTGTGTGTGTGTCTGTGTGTGCGTACACACCTACACATTCTCTAGGGAAGTGGTGCAGGGACATGAAGGAACTTGGCTGGAGCAGCCTACAGATATTTTCCTCTTAGTAAACTTGGCTCAAGAGTTTCAAGAGTGGATTATGTTGCTTTGTTGATTTAGCATGAAAAATTTTGTCTATGTTAAAATAGTCAACCAAGCCAGGCTAATAGTAACATTAAACTCTTGAAAGAGTCAGCATTCTTTTAAAATGTCTTGGGGGCATGAAAGCCAATCTCCACTGAAGGCAATAGGAGTTTACTACTGATTTTTCTGAATTTGGGATTAAAAGATATATAGATGTTATTGTGTTACATTAAATTATATTAAAAAACATTCAGTAGCCACAGGATGAGGCTGGATTAACCATCTCAGACCAAAGAGTTGCATTTCTAAGAGATGATTCCATGCCTGATGGATTCCTATTCTGCACAATTTATATATATATAATATTCAGATTAGAATTATACTGGAGAAAGGAACAGTGAAACATCATGATTGTATTGAGGTTGAACAATTATAATACAACTAACTACATTGTTTAAATATTCATTTTTATGTAAGACATTCATTATGCTCTTCATCTGGGAAGTTGCTCTCACTTAAGACTCAGTCCAGCGTTGAATCTCTGGTATAACATTGGAAAAAATCATAAAATATTTAAATGCTCTCATTATGTTTTGGACAGCTTGTATTGACAGTATATCCCACACTTCATTTACAACAAAGCTTACAATTTTTGCCACTTAGAGATAACTGCTGCTCCTCTGAGGCAGAAAGTATTTGCTTCTAAGAGTTAAAATGAGCATTTTTGGGAGAGCACAGATTGAAAACTAAAAGGCCCTTGACTTCAGTGTAGCCTAACATTTTTAAGACTTTCACTGCACCATCATTTTAAGTTATGAGGTAGATAACAGCATTTAGACACACTGCATGGCATCCAGCGTATTATGGAACACCAGCATAAAAATGGCATGAAGTGGGGTCCTTGTACATTAAGGCTTTTTAATCTCTTAGTTTATGTTTTGTTCTATCTTGTTGTGTGCAGCTCCTGCTAATTACTGTACAAACCGAACAGGTACTTCTGTAATTTCATACACTTGCGAAACCACCTAGTCTTGAATGTGTGATTGTGTCCTGCATTGTGGTGCTAACATAATTTTTTGCTATGTACCTCTCTCAGATGTCCACCTCCCTAGCAGAAAAGCTTCTTTTTGGGAGGGAGATTTACCAGGCTGTGATATCTGGATCACTTTTGTCTTCGTGCTGAAATAACTTCTGTAAGTACAACACATTATTTGAAGACAAACTGAAAAAAATATATTATTGGACAGAGGCTACCCACCGGAGATCTGAGGCTTCCTTTTGGATAAACTCTTCAAATCTGAATTCTTACCTCAGTATTTTGAGAGAGGCTGAGCTTTTCTAGGACATCTGCCTCCATATTCTCTGTAAAGTCTTGCAGGAATATTCTGAATGCAGAGGAGCTAAGCAATCACCAGCTACCCTCTGTAGCTCCTGAAGACATTGGTCTTGAGGCACAGATGGGGAGTTTCAACAATTTTTCTGTGGATTTATAATGAGCAGAAAAGTTGTAAATGAGTATAAGATACATAACAAAATTGACTTCAGCCTTCTTTGCCCTCCATCTGCATGTCACACGTCCTAGGATATAGGCTCTTCAGGGTGGGGGTCTTGTATTCTTGCCAGTGTTTGCATAATGCTTTGGCCAACGGTGCCTTACTTCTGATTTGAACCTGAAGGTCTAGGTATGTCTGTAACATAAATATAAATACTAATGTAAGCATCTGAGAAGGTGAGAAGTTGTTTGCCCCTTCCTAAGGTGAAGAGAAGAAGGAATGGTCACAGCTGCTTTAGCTGTATGGACTATTAATGCACAGTGTCAGAAAGAGATGAAGAAGCCCCTCAGCTTTTGGTGGCCATGGGGATTTTCATAACAGGAAAAACTTTGTGGACTAAATCTTTCATTTCAGGATTTCTGAATGATGCTTTAGGAGTTATTTTAACGTATGTGAACTTAAAATCCTCTCTGTCACTAACCAAATGACAGACTCATGGATGCTCATTCTGTAACGATGGGAAGGTATAAGGGATGTTTGTGGAGTACCGAATGCAACATGGTGTTTATCCTGGGGCTCGAAAGAACCGTGGCAATACAAATAACAGGAATAATATCCTGAGGATGCTGAACTTCACTGTGTAGGTGATGTTCACTGAGTATTTCCCAGAAGGAGCTGTTGCAGATAAGCGCACAGCGTGGAAGACAAGCAGAGTAAAATACGACAGGCCCTTGCTATCTGAAATACCTACAGGAGGATGAGGGAACAGAGTAGGACCAGGCACTGGAGGGACACCTTCATTTCAGGATCATGCTGTTCACTGAAACTGAAACATGGCAGAATTTTCTGGAAGGAAGGAAGGATCAACACAGTGGTGAGGGAATATCTGATTATTGGATATTTGCACTGGAGCGTGATGAACAAATGTAACTCATTAGTTTGTCCTGAAACAGAGGTTTGTTTTTTTTCTTTTACAGATATATTGTCAAGTGTTTGGTGAACAGTTGTTAAGCTGCCCTGGTGAACTTTTTTCCCTCCACTAATACTTTTTCTTTGTACACATTATTCATAAATGGGAGAGTATTGTTTATTAATAGAGAACCTTCAAAGCTGACTAGTCAACCCCCCAAATTCTAAATCGATGCACATGGTATCATTTTAGTAGGGAGTCTTAGTTGGGTTTACCCAGCCTTTGTGCCAACAATTGCATCTGACAGAATGGTTTTAATAATAATCCATTCCCTGCTTGATGCTTTTGCAACACAGTCTTATTCAGTAGCAATCATGAAGGATTCTTCAAAGCACAGACCATTGGGCAAAATGAAGAACAGAGCCTTCACAAATGCAGGGTAATCAATGATTTCTATTTTCTGAGCAAGAATACTTTAAATTGTTCTGCAGACAGAATTCCCTCTGGTTGAATAAGTTGCTGAAGTGGAAAATTTTATTTAGCAGGATTTGGTAAGAGCCTTGCAAGTCTCCACTGAGTCATTAGGAGTGGTACAAAAAGTCCACTTTTGCTGAGAGTTAAATTCTGGCTCCTTCCTGGGTGAATTATTGTTGTGAGAGCTTGCAGCAATGCTGCGGGCATTCTCTAACACCCTTCCTCCCCATCCACGCAGAGCAGCCACGTGAGCACGTGGTCAAGGGCTCCTGGGGAAAATCACTCAGGTTTCTAATATTCCCCAGCTGTAGCTCCAAACTAAACAATGGAGATGCTTAAATATGATAGAGCTTGATTTTATTCTGTCACATCAGTGTTTAGAAGCCCCTAGACTGACTTCACTGATTATCAGCAGGATCCAATGTTGTTTGAGAAGGGCCAGGTTGACAAGTGATCCAGGAAGCTACCAATATCAATGTTACCTACTTCATTTATTTCTCCAATACCATGTACGTTATGCATGTATATCAAGAGGTTGCTAGATGATATTCTGTCATGGTTTATATAGCTACGAGGTATTTCCTAACGTAATACTTTTTGTCATACATCAGTGTTTAGGTATTTCCTAACGTAATACTTTTTGTCAGAAAATGCCAGCTGATCAACATGTTCCAAATTTAACCTCCTCCAGCCCAAACACGTGCACAGGATGTGCATTTCCTTGGGAGATGGGAAACTGAGTTCCAAGTTCTCTTACCTAAGCTTTCAAGGACAGCCTCCTCTCCGAGTGCTCTTCTGGGAGGGGGTGGGTCTCTCCTTTCGGGGATGTTCTATTCTTTATAAAGTAGCTGTTATTTATCTGCCCTGGTGCAAACTTGTGCTGATCCAAAGCACTGGCTCATACTGAAGGTATTAGAAAATCTTTCCTTCTCTCTGGTTCTTCTTTCACTCACATTTTGGGGGGGGGGAAGATATTACTGTGAAAGATTTTGATTGTATCTTGACGTAAAAGGGGAGAGAAGTGTACAATAAAGTACAGATGGAAAGGGAAAACAATTTCTGAGAAACTGTATTTCCAGTACATATTTCACTTGGTTATCTTAGAGATGTCTGGGTGAATGAATCTTTACACATTCCCGGTCAAATTGGAGCTCTATGATGACTAACTTGTTGCTAACATTTTTGTAACATTTCTGGAGATCCAGCATCATTGGAAAGATGAGTAAGTGCATCCTATAGCTTTTACGTCAACTCAACTGTGATGGCCCTGTTCTGGGTCCAGCTGGAGGCTGGCACAGAAGAGGGAGTGGCGAGATGCCTCTGCCCTTTCTTCTCTTCCCTTAGTGTCGTGCTCTGTATTAGCTGACACAGGCTGGATCCACAATCCCTGTCCTGTGCTCTCCTGAGACAGCACTGCATTCGCACTAGCCCCTGGGGCCAGAAGGCAAATGAGAGCACCTCAGGAGGAACCTGACTGAGTAATAGCAGTGCCTGCTGGAAAGGTTAAAGGCCACCCACCATTTGCACCACAAGTAGGTTAGCATGTCTGGTGTCCCTCAGAGCACAGCCACCAGAAAAAAAAAGAAAGAAAAAAAAAAAAGAACACTTTTAGCCTATTATTTGGAGTTACCAGAATGTTTCATCGAAGCAGAGTAAGCAAAGCCAAATTACAACATTATTGTTTGTCTGCATGGGGACATCTGGCCAGCACACTATCCTCTTGTGAAGGCATACCCGAGCTAGGTCTCCCTGAGCTAGTTCAAGTACTGCAAGTAGTATAACCAGACTAGCGTGGCACTCTGCCCAGACTAATTTATCTGTCTTTTCAAAGGCAGGAAGTCCAACAGGTCTGCTCTGTCCAGTGCCTCAGTTGTCACTAATGAGTGCTGTGTAACTAGAGCCTCTGAACAGCACAGTAATCAATTTAAAACAGCTCCTGCAAGAGCTCCTTGAAGTTGGGTTCTCAGCACTGTTAATGATGCAAAATGAGAGTAGACCCGCTATCTAGATTAAGCTTGCATGAACCCTACAGAAGTGCAACATGAGGTAGAAAATGTGTCTCCATGGCTGGAAACATCCACCCCAGCTTCAGCTTCTGCGAGTCATTTCAGGAATACCAGGGTTGGCCCACCTATGCACCGACTAAAAGTCAAAGCTAAGACATCAAGGACTGGGGAAAGCGCTCCACTTGTGCTTGAAAATTCCCACCCACAGTCTGTAATGACCCTGTTTCAGCTATTACTGCATTTTAAATTCTTCAGCATGCTGTTAAGTCAGGCCATCAGTGAGAGGACAGCAGAGATGTTAAGCCTCACTGTCTGGTCCTGGCTCTTTGCTTTGACATTTTTATCGGTTTTTCACTTCTTTTGTCTGTTTAATCTGTTTCATTTTCCAAAGCCATCAACTGTCCACTGAAGTTATTTCTTTCCAGGCGTTATTACTTTTTTTTTATTATTTTGAAACGTTATTGACAAGTATGATGTGGGAAAACTGATACCTAGTGTAATAATAAATTAGATACAGCTGAATCCCAGTTTCCCGATATAATCATATTAGAAGAAAGTATTCTGTTATACACATGAGACCTTAATGAAGTCAACACAGCTGCTCATGTGTAAAAACAGCAGAATTTGATCCACTGAGTTCAGCTGGGTCTGGCAGCTTTCCAGATTTTCTGAACTGAACTACTCTCATTTCAGACGTCGTGGTTGCCAGTAGGAGCCAGTAACATTCAACATCAGAGCAGCACTTCCCAGAGATAGTCCTCTCTAGAGCCGATTAAAATAACACAACCTCCAGAAATATAATATCAACAACTCTATTTACATTCATTGCTTGAGGGGATATTAGTTTACCGTGCATTATATTGCAACATTCAAAATAATATTTATCATAGCCTGAACCAACTCTTTGCTCAGAGCCATTTGTAAAAGTCAATGAAAACACAAATTAATCTACCAACTCCATTCTAAGGGTTCAGATACCTGTATCTCCATTCTTGAGATGTTTTTTTCTCTAAACTGCAGTTATAGTTTGTCCCCTTGCCCCCTCTTTTTTTGTAGTTTTAATCTCAAACTCAGAAAGAACAAATTGTAATATCTAATCTTTTTCCTTAAGCTCTGCTCTGCCCTTTCCAGAAGATGATGATAACCAATACCTCCCTCCTTCCTCCCATTCTCTTTTCCACTCCTGCATCTCTGTGCACAGCATTCACGGTATGTGTGTTTCAGGGGCAGGTTTAGGATTTTTTTTTTTTTTTTTTGTCCCTCAACCATGATAGCAGCTCGAAGATACAATCTCTTTTGCTTCTCTAAATGTCTGATGGGCTCATCTGCTCTTATCACTTCACATCTCAAGTGCTACACCATTCTTTTCACCAGTTTTGATAAAGGATGTTTACACGGGCAGCATCTTCCTGAAAATAAGGTCTCCCTTACCTGAGGCTACTTCATTAACTTCTTTCACATCTATTCTCAGATGTGAAAATACACACTTTTTTTCATGATCCTACAAAATTGTTTAGACTATTAAAGTGGTATGATTCTCGTCATCGTTTTTGCCATATGTTCTTTACAGGTTCCTACCTGTTTACATTATCTGTACAGTGTGTCTTGAAATGTATTTTGACTCAATAGGATAGTGTGGTTTTTGTGATGCACTCATACAGTTCCTAGCCTGCTGGGTTTCTAATAAAAAGGATTTATAGGCACTGCACATGTATAAATTACAATATCAACTGTATCTTTAATTTATACAGAAGGAATAGCAACTATCATTTTAGTGTTTTGTTTGTTTTTTTTTACTGCATACGTATTGTCATGCTTGCCACTGCTAAAATAGATATCTAGAATGTAAAGCTTCTGAATACTAGTGATGTTAGACAACTTCCCCTATTTTTTAATACATTTTCATAGTACTTGGGAGCCAAAATGGATTAAATCTGTGATGAATTCCACTAAAGTTAGATATTTTCTGTTTAACCAAATGTAGTGTACTCATTGTTACCAAAGCTAAACTTCCTGTGACAGATGAAGGAATGGGGGAAGGTGGTTTTGTCCAAGGAATGCATTGAGTCTTAATTATACAGTTAATTCAATGCCAGTATAAGATGGAAAAATGGATCACCATTACCACTATTTGCTGAAACACACATGGGTTCAGTACTTCAAAACTTGTCGCTCATCCCCACTACCTCTGAAACACATGCCAGCAGATAACTGCTTTTGGAACTGATACTTTGGCCTTAGAGAAGACCATAGTAAAACACACTTTATTCTGTAGGTCTTTTGCAGAATCCTTTTCCTGCCAATATGTAAATAAGATGCTGATCGAGAGGTGTGCAGGGAAAACATACTCTGACATGTTGGCACATAGCATTTTCAAGCAATACACAGCACGTTTATCACTATGTTAATGTGAGATCCCAAAGGCAGCATTGCCTTCAAGGCATACTTGAGCATGCCAAAGTTTTCCCTTTCGTGGGAGGCAAAATAAAAAATATTTCATTCATGAAAATGTGAAGATTCCCTGAGTTATTCACAGCAGTCAGAAGCCCTAAAATAAAATAATGTTTTGCTTTTGTGCAGTGATATTTTTTCATTTGCAAACCATGAGCAGTTTATTATTCACATTATTTTCCCCCTTTTTGAGATGGTGTAACTGAGGCATAGAGTTTAATGCAGCATTTTTTAAATAACGTTGGTTGAAGTCCCATGCAGTTGGGCTGCTAATGGCATTAAACACCAGTGGTTTCCTTTTCCTTTCCTTTCATAACTTATACCTGAAAAGAAGATTGTGTAGATATAAACAAGTGAACAAACCACAAAAAAACCAAGGTCAGCGAGAGCTCCTACAGCATTTGCCGGAGCCATTTGCTCAAGGTCGAGTCAGCAAATCAGTGCAAAGGCTGGGGAAAGATTCGTGACTCCTATTTCTCAGCTCATTCGAACCCTCATGCCAGATAATACACCAAAAGCTTAAAAGATGTTCCAAATGTCATATAAATCTTCTTTGAAAAGAGATGCAAATCGCAAGGATATGGCTTATGGTAAGGTTCAGAGAATAGCTTTTTCCTGTGAGCTTCAGGTCATGAGATTTAACTATATTCCTGCATCAGTAAATATTCCCAAAATTTCAGGCATTTCAAGTTTAATTTGAAGATGTAGTTGATGAGGACTTAGCCTGTGTCTCCTTATATTTCTCCTTCTACTTCTTGTACAAAAGCAAGCCTCAGAAATAACAAAGATAAATACACAAAATTTGAGGTAAAGGCAACTCATCCAATACAGAACTTGATGATTTGCTGAGTCACTGAATCCAGGTCCCTGCTGCCAGAACTAAATGTACATGACATGCATAAATGCATCAGGAATCATTTTAATACCAGTTAGATATCTTAGCTTTCTTCTCTCTTTACTAGAACCCTGCTCTGGAAAATCAGTTGTCACTCATAAAACCTAGATCCAGACATTTGCAAACTATAAGCTATCCTCAAACCATTCACAGCAAAAGGCAATTAAATCCCCTCAAAAGAAGAAGAAGAACTTTGTTCCTTCACCTCCAGGGAGAAATTGCACATGATGGGTTCTGAGAATGTACTGGACAAAGGTACATGTTCGGTTTATATTTTAACCAAAACTCCCTGTAGCTCTTCTGTATCGGGATGCAGTTTGCTACTGTTGTGAACCACTGCTCTGCCTTCAATTATGTTGCTTAGTGACAGTGGGCTCAAGTATCAGAAAGATGTTCTGGATGGTCATGGACGATTACATACCCATCTGGGCCTGCTTACACATTGACGTGGTTTTGCTGTGAACATATGCAAAAACATGCACATTCAGAGTTTGGGATGCCCTGAAAGACAACCGAGTTCAAAAAGTTAGTAAAAAACACAAAAAGCATAAGAGCAGCCATATCTCTGTGGCTGTTCATACCTTAATCTCGGTGTGAATGTTTAAGTTAGGCTTAGCCATGGGATCGTTTAAATGTACAGAGTTCAAGTAGGCGACTTTCCCTGCAGTGCAGTAAAACTGCGCAAAACCAAAATGTTTCTGGTCAGCAATGCTAAAATCTGGAAATGTTGCTAGTTTTCATATGGTCAGGAAAGCTTTTGGGTTTCATCTTCTATTACTTTGTTTTAATCTTATCTATTTCTGCATAAAGGTAAACAGGGATGGGGCACTAGGTGTTCCTGCTCCGGCAGGGGCATTGGACTAGATGATTGTTCGAGGTCGCTTCCAATCTCTAACATTCTGTGATTCTGTGGTTTGGAAGGGCAAACTTGCCGCAGTTAACCAAGCAAGCAAAATCTGCATCTGAGGAATGCAACATCCACCAAGGACTTTGACTGGAGTTTCTCTCTCTTGCTGGAAACTTTCAATAAAATGGGATGAATTTATGAAGCAGAGGAGAAACTACAATTGACACTCAACCCTGTTAAAGCCAAACAGAAAAGGGCACTCTGTTTTAAGAAGTTTGTGAGGACAAATATAAGCACTGAGCAGTGGGAGACCTTAAAAAAGTACAAATAGCCTGGCTAGGGAAGACAGGAATATCTGTGAAGAAAAAGGAAACCACAATTTAACAAGATAATTGAAAGCAGAAAATAAATGAAGAATTGTTAGCTGGATAGAAAGCTCACTAACAAAACAACACAGTAACAGTGAATGACTTTCATTAGTTGTGCTCTTTACTAAAATGGGGTAATTTATATCAGCACTGCTGCCCCAAAGCTAGTTTTGAACCTTCATTGACTATTGCCGTAATGGGCACAAGATGAAAAATCAGAATCTGTATTTCAGGTGCTTCATAGTCTGTGCATTCAGTTCATTTATCTTCCTGGCAACCAGGTAAGGCAAACAATTATTTTCCCATTATCCATAATCATCTTATTTGCCAGTCTTTAACCCAGTGAATTTTTATAAAATTAAG
>NW_010140800.1:0-33536 GCF_000699245.1 Pterocles gutturalis
CACTGATCAATGAGGTGGGTGCTCTGGTTTATGTTTCATTTGAGTGAAATGCGACATTTTGTGTGACTTGCAAAAAAAATTTTTTTTTTTTTTATTTCAGTCACCGAACCAACCAAACATCCACACAAGCACAGTTGATATCTGGAAATTTGCCATAAAACACACATACTTTGTGCCCTTGATAAGAACATATCCAAAAATGTTCAGTCCAGACTAACATTTAGAAAAAAGAAAGGTTGTGATGCAGGGATCTTGTGTCCCATTGCTTCTTCCTCTCAAGTACCATGATCTCTACACTCCCCTCATTTCAGTTTCAATGAAGCTGCAGATTCCAGTGTGACTTTGGGAAAACTGGGACAAGATATACCTGTACTTGGTCTAAGGGACACACAGGGATGCCATCTGTACAGAAACTTACATTCTCTTACCCCATCTCACAATACCTTCCTATAAATCAGGAACAAAAGAGAGGAAGAAGACTGACCTCAGGAAGCAGAAATTTTGACTAAAATGAAGTGTATTGCTGTTCATGCAAACTTCTGTGGGGAAATCAGGTATAATTTTGAAACTCTGTTCCTAAAGTTTTAAGAAAGTTGTTTGTGCATCATCTTTTCTACTCCATCATAAGGAAAAACATTTTAAATAAAACTTTGAAATAGATAAACCTTTAACTATAATTATTGAAACTGACATACCATATGAAGTGTTACTTTTAACTTTCAAGTATCAGTTTGGGCAGGGGAAAAAATAATGGTACTTTAAGAATCTAGAGACATGTTAACATCTTGATTTAATTACTATTTCATAAGTTATACAAATTTTCATAATTACTTTGATCTACATAAATATCTATTTTGACCATCTAAGAGTCTAGACTAGGAAATGCAAAGTTATGTCAAGCTCTCCTTATCACTGTACCAAAATATTTCTTGCTTTATACCTGTCAGACAGTCCAGTGGAGAATGAAATCCCCAGACTTTTCATCCCTAATCTTTAAAAGTAAATTAGTTCTGGTAACTATTTTAAATTATTTTAGATAACGCATAATTTTGAAAAAGGCTGGAACTTCTTATTATTATCCTGTATTATATGAGGAACTTAAAACTACAGAAATAAGGTGGCAGTCTGTTTTCATACAGTTTCTTTTATCAACCTAACCATATTTGAGTTTTCACCTTCTGTCTGCCATTTCGGCAACACAGTGAGTTTGGGACAAGCCATTCTACATGTACTTATTTCAGAATTTTATTTAGGCTCAGAGAAAGATAAACTAGTTTGAGAACTTCCTGAATACTTTATTTTGAAGACTGGAAATAACTACTTCATGCCAAGTATGAAGACCCATTTCATTCACCTTCCTGAAAGCAGAATTGCACCCACAGCTCCCAAAACAGTGACAAAGAGAAGAGAACTGAGTCTCTTACCTGATTCCTCCAAACATTTTCTGAGTAGCCATGATGCTTCTGCTGATAAATGCTTCTAATTTGAGTATGTTGTCTAATGAGGTTACTTGGTGTGACTAAACAAAACCCACAATAGGCTATTTTTTTCCAAGTCAAGCTTGGATCAGACCAAGATATATCAGCTAGTAAGGTGTTTGTTAAGCTGACTAACCATACAGACAGGCTGCAGCAAGTAGCATTCTTAACTGTAATGCATGAAGAATTATCAGTTTCCTTTAAACACAAAAGATACAAAATAATCATCACTTTGCTTTATATAATAACATAAAACCAGTATCATGTTGTTTTACAGTATGCATGTGGTTTATAAGATACTAACAGGTTTCCAGATGGCACAATGTTTACATTTTAACATCTTAGACTGGACATGGAAAGCTCTTTTCGGTGAGAGTTTGGACTCCATCTCTTAGTTTGATTTCTGACTCTGATGGAAAGAAGCAGGACAACATAAAATAAAGCAGTATGCTTCAGCACAGTGTATCACTATAGGGAATTTATATTTATACTGAATCATAATTTTTATTTTTGTGCTGTACAAAATTCCAAGACATACTGCCAAAGCAGTCTAGACCATGGTACAACCAAACTCGACGCAACCCTGAACACTACAGGAATTTTCAATTGCAGAAAAAGTGCAAATGCTTTCCAGGTAAAGGACCAGTGAATCTGTATTCCAGATTCTAAAGAACTTTAAATGAAAACAACATTTACATTAAAAAAGTCGAATGCATAAACAAGATATGTTGCACTTCAAGTGTTTGCTCGAAACTCAGGCGGAAGAGAAGCAGTAACAACTAAGGTGATCTAGTTAGAAAACACTTGAAAGAAATAAAGACCAGAAGTATAAGCTCACCAGCTACATCTTCCTGGAGACAGAAAATGTTGCTCCCAATAACACAGTGACTTGACATGGGATCATGTCATTACAGCCAAAATATGCAGTGGTCATGTCTATACACAAGGCAAGCTTACATTGCCTCAGAATTCTCGCACAGTTATTACTGCTAGTTAAATGTTACCTGGACTATTTTCCTCACCAATAATCAGCAGAGGTCAGTGGCAGTGCTGATTAGCACATTGAAGGGAAGGAGTTCTACCCGATACCATATATTTGCTTTATGCAGTTGTCAACACTAGATAGTATTTGTTAATAAGGTGGGTTTCTTGGTGAGTTTTCAATTGAATTAATTCCATTGTGGTTTGAACACATAGTTAAACAACAGCAAAAATAATTGTATCCTTAACTCATACTTCTCAAGGCACCTGAAAATTGGTAGGTGGTCATTAGATGTGCTCAATATTTATGTTATGGAGACAATAGAAGGACTAAATATAACAGAATATTGGTTAAACTTCAATTTTAGTTACACTTACTCTGCTTGTTTTGAAAACATGGTTATGCACAACTTAAAGAAAGTGCAAGCCCCTATTTTAATTTTTCACGTAAATAGAAAGCTGCTACAATCTGAGATGACCACGACCTAGTGTTTACTTTCTCACAGCTTAAAAGAACAACTTTAACTGATGCAGTTATGTAAAACACACAATAAGAAGCTTCTACTAGTATGCAAAGCCATTAATTTTTGGTTTAGCTGTTCCCCAGCTACAAATAACCATTTGCTGATACGTTATGAAGCCAAAGAAACCTGCACTATTCAGTGACAGCAATATACTAAATAGTTCAGAGGACATTTAGGCATGGTTTCTGAACTTACTGACTTCCACTGACAAAGAGTTTATTATCCTATTATAAAATAACCGATTTATTCAAAAGATATTTGCTATTTTGTTTAGTTTAATATAGAATTCTGTGAAATCATATAAATGGATAGTATGAACCGATGCAGTAGAGACAAGGATAAGCTGTTTCATCCAACTTGGTTTAGTAACTATACAAGTTAACTAAAATAAGAAACAATACCAAACTGAATAAAGAATTTGTTCTTAACATTATCCATCTCATTTCTGAATAAAGTCAAAATCTGAAATGTTTGTCCCTCATTTAGAACTTGGCTTTTATTAACCCCTGCCAACAGCCGAGCCCCAGTAAGCTATTCACTCTCTCTCTCCTGGTGGGTTGGGTGAGAAAATGGGAAGGGCAACAGCAGAAAACTCGTAAGTTAAGATCGAGGCAGTTCAATAGGGAAAGCAAAAGCTGCACATCCAAGCAAAGCAGAACAAGGAATTAATTTACTGTTTCCCCATCAGCAGTCAGACATTCAACCATCCCCAGGAAAGCAGGGCTTCATCATGTATAATGGGTACTTGGGAAGACAAACACCATCACTCCAGATGTCCCCCCCTTCCTCCTTCTTTCCCCAGCTCTATATGCTGAGCATGACATCGTATGGTGTGGAATATCCCTCTGATCAGTTGGGGTCAGCTGTCCCAGCTGTGTCCCCTCCCAACTTCTTGTGGACCCCCAGCCTACTCGCTGGTGGGGTGGTGTGAGAAGCAGAAAAGGCCTTGGCTCTGTGTAAGTACGGCTCAGCAGCAAGTAAAACATCCCTGTGTTATCAACACTGTTGTGGTCACAAATCCAAAACACAGCCCCATTGCAGCTGTTATGAAGAAAATTCACTCTTATCCCAACCAAAATCAGTAAAAAACTTCACTACAAATGGACTTTAAATCACACCCAGAGATTCAAATTTAACTAATTTTACAAAGATGTAGTGGCAGATCTACTATGAGCCATGTTAAAGGTCCTGACATGAAAACTGAGCCTAGCAAATTAAAAATGGTTTAGCTTATACATTGTTCTAAAATCAATCCATCAGCGCAGAATTTTTAGATTTTCACAGCTATGCTGCACTGATAATAAAAAAGCTGACAAGAAATACTGAACATGAGTACTATCAAAAAAGAAAAAGTTGTATTTCAAAAAGAATTAAAAATAATGCAGAAGCAAAAGCATGCAAAATATATGAGATGGCCAACTCCAATCTGAACTGAACATCTAAGCACACAGACAAATTCATGATGTTCTTCAGGTGCTGAATATTTCTTAATAAGGTAAATTAAGCTGAAGTACAAAACTAGATGTAATAAAAAGTACAGTTCATAAGTCAATACAAA
This sequence comes from Pterocles gutturalis, assembly GCF_000699245.1. Lineage (NCBI taxonomy): Eukaryota > Metazoa > Chordata > Aves > Pterocliformes > Pteroclidae > Pterocles > Pterocles gutturalis. Next base: position 4,542 of record NW_010140800.1, read on the forward strand.
GGAGGGGTACACTGAGTGAAGAGGACACACTGAAATACTTCGAAAATAGTTTTACTAAGTCAAAATAATTCATGTGCACTCTTTTTATATTATAATAAGGCCACTGTCAAACGTTATATATTCTTAATCTTCAACAAGGTCAGCCTTCTACTTATTGTAACTATTCTTTTGTGCTGCATAACAATTTGTATTGAAAAAAATTCAGCATCAGTGTGGAGCTCTTATTATAGGGCTTTTGAATACATTACCCCTCTCCGTTGTAATTAATCTTTTAATTGCCTGATACTACTTCAGCAGAAAGAGGCGGTCAATTAATGCAGATGTACATGTCTGTGCCTGCCAACAGCTTTCCTTTTGAAAATGCATTGCATTAAAATAGTTTTAGTGATTCCTTTTTAGTATTTACAGTGCCTTCATCTAAAACCTGGTATTTTCAGTAGCAAGATGGCTTTATCTTTGTTTTGGTAAAATTTGAAGTTTTCTCCAAGTTTGCTACTCTGAAAAAAAAAAGTTAGTTTCTCCTGCCTTTTGATTTTGTTTCGTTCCTAGCTCCCCGTAGTTAAGGTGCATTCAGCATGGACTCTTCAGGCACTTCTGAGTGCCTGAGACATTAAAATCAAGGAGTGATTCAAATCAAGGAGCTCACTTCTTGTGACCTGTGACACAGACAAGTTATTTTGTCAGGAATGTTGTGTACCTTGAGCAGCAAAAATTGTCCTTACTAAATCCCTAGTGGTTGCATGGACTCAAATTCCATCTGAAAGTAACATATTTGAACAAAAATAGCAGCAAAGGAACATATGGCAGAAGAGTACGATCTCCACTGAAATGCACAGTTGTTTTGTGGTAGTAAAATATGTGACTAAAATGCTACCCGTCAAATTTGAAATCAGTTTCCAGTTCTGTAAAAACCTGTAGAAAGTGCTTGAAAGCAAACAGAAAAAAATGTTTAAACCTAAGTTCCCAATACTAGGTGCAATAAAAAAGGTATTTAAATTCAAACAGGCATTATTCCTTCAACTTTGTCATATCTTATTTTTCTTATCAATTATGGGATTAAGGTATTAATTTTCAGTCACAATTTGAAATATGCATATGGTTTTTATTCAAGGTTAAACTGAAAAAGGAATTCTCAATATTATAATAGCTAATAGTGTTTTCAAAAATAGAAACAATATAGAGAAAAACAGAACAGAAGTCAAAAGTTTTCTATGACTGTAGAAAACTCTCATAATCATTGAAAACTAAGCAAAACAAGGTTACCATGTAATCCAAAGTTTCAGTATAAGAGGAACATGTATATGACTTGGTAACTGCTTCTTCAACACTTTGAATTTATATTATAAGAGAAATAGAAGGAATGTATATTCTAACTTGTAAATAATGGCTGCTAAGAATGCAATGGTTCATTTTTATTTAATGGACACTTAAACAAAACTACAGAATTCTGAAAAATTAAAAATCTTGCCCTTCAATCACATAATTTTGCCAAATTTTACAGTGCTCCCTTCTTAGTAAAAAGCTGTTCATAAAGGAAGAAAAAACAAGCAAACCAACAAGAAGAGTTTTTAGATCAACAGTAAGGCTATTTCAGTCAAAAAAGCTAGCAAATCAGGAATTTGAGTGGCTGTTGGTAAAACACCTTTCTTTTAGCTGAGCTTTGACTAAGAATCTCTTCTGATTGCCATTAATGGCAGCATGCTACTGGAGGTGAGACTTTTTTTGTAGCAGGCAACTCAAGTATTTCTTATCTCTGTGGAGTAGAAACAAACCCCATCAGCTTCACCCAGACATTGTCAGGGCCGGTTAAAATTCATGGCAATGTTTGCAGTTAGTCAGATGGCATTCTTCCCCAACTGTGTTCTCCCAGTATACATCAGATTCCATGCAACCTGATTTAATACTGAAAACAGACACACTGAATCATCAGAAGTCATATCAAATGCATAAGAAGCACTCTATTTTCCCTTTGCATATTTCAGACAGTCTAAACGAATGGAATGCTACAATACTAATGTAGCAAAACCAAAAATCAGATATTTAGCTCAGTCACAAGAACCATATATTTAAGGTATGCTTTGGTAATGTATCTGTTTTGATCTACTACAATATTTTTAGTTATCGTAAATAAATATGACCTGCCAGCCATTAGCCTGACTTAGAGACTGTGACGTATGTCTATTATACATATATGTTCCCTTGGTTTCTTACTAAGGTTGACAAAGGTCAAGAAGACCTGTGCTTTCCATCTCTCATTTACATTTTACGCTTCAAGAACAAGATGAGGCCCTCTAGACAGCTATTGCTGATTAATACAGTAGATGGATATGTTACAGACCATGAATTAGCAGGGTTCAAAAGTGGTCTACTTCACCTAGATTTTGGAGCAATTGCCTTCACAGATACTTAAAATTATTATGAAATACTTTAAAACAGCTTAGTTCAACTTCAGAAAGGCATAGTACTTCAAAAGGCGCTCTCATCTTTTCTTCCACAAGACATGTTCATAGCATTAGTAATGCTATTATAAATTCTTTAGGTAGTGCACACATAGTACTTTCTGACACATTCACCATTTGCATATTTGTATTGATATGGCCAAGAGCTGTTTTGGCTTTCTTTACGACATATTTCTTTGCCAAAGACAAAATTCTAACCTGTGCCAGTTTTCAGTGTATCTGTGCTAAAACTGAAATTCTAGACTTGGAAAGAAAAAGTAATAAAAAAGAAAATACCTTTGCTAAATGTGAACTGAACTGTGAAGCATAATCTTTGTTGTCTTACAGAATCTCAAACACTAAAATAATGAGATCATCTCTGGCCTCAGGCTTGGATCCTAGAGTTTACGCACCCACAGGACTTTATGAACTTCCACAGTCTCATCAAAATCAATAGGGTTATTCATGAGATGAAAGTTATTTGCATGCTTAGGTCTTTTCAAAGTCAATACCTTTATTATATGGATTCAGGCTCAAAATTTTCAGCGTCAAACATGCCAGTAGCTCACTCAAAGAGTAACAGACAATTTATGCCTGTCATGCTGGGTTACAAGACAAAATACTTTCTTCTCCTCACCTCCGTGTCCTCTTCTGTGTGCTTTGAATATATCAGCAACTTGATACACCAAATCAGCATGCCAGTAGTTTAGGAAAATTTTTAAAGTATTCTTTAATCAGCATTCAGCAAGTAGAGATTTTTTTTTATTATTGTGACATTGTTTTAAGACTGAGGAAGTGCAAAAACATCACAGATTTTATACGTAAACCATGCAAAAGCACAAAAGTAATACAAAAAAAAGGAGCTAGTGTGATGAAGACATCTAAGGTTCAGCGTACAGGCAGACATCTAGTAAGGTCAACCCACAGAGCAAGTGATGGAGGATGTAGAACAGACATTTCTGTTAACAGGACCATCAGTGATGATGAACAGAAACCATCTGACCCAGATCTTTGCAAAATAGTCAGTAACAAGATGTTGCAACTGGGCAAAGCAAAACTAGAAACGTCTCATTGATCCCTTGTTAGAGTCACCACCAGCAGAACCATTACAGAAGAAGCAGTGAAATGGCAGCATCTATTTTCTAACTTCCTAGAGATCAAAAGAAGACTGTCCCTCTTGCTTTTCTCTCTGTAACAAGAGTTTGATAGCCTAGTACTCTCGTCTTCTTCAGCTAGGAGTTCCAGATGAGAGAAAAGGAAGATAGGAATGTCTATCACTGTATTTTTTTTTTGAGAACTTATTCCAGATGAAACCTTCCAAGGTGTCAGGTCCACCTCTGGACTGAAAGGTGGCAGCTGGCACTGGAAGAAGGAGGTCTAAAGAAATTCTTATCTACAGGTAATATGCTTATAATAATCCAATGTTTACAAAACCAAATTAATAAGTCCAGGCATAGGCTATTTAACAAAATGTAGTGAAAGCCTTGCATGGGTAGTCGTGTTTTCATCGCAACTAAAGTTTTAATTATCTTAGTTCTTGCAACAGTACAATAATAACCTATGATTTCTTATAATCACTCCAGTAGCTTCACATTTCCTTCATAAAGGAGGAGTTTATGATCACCCTTAAAGAACATCTGAGTATGCATACGTACACATACATTTACTATTGTACAGGAGAAGTAGTAAAGCCTGATTCAATGTCCATAAAATGAAAATATTTTCTGAATTCAATAAAGAATTTTTTGTGTCAGACTCATTGTCAGTAATTTCCCTATGACCTTCCTGTCTTTCTGTGCATTCTTCTAAAAAGATCATGAGATTCCTAACTTTAAAAAAATAATGGAAAATTAGGGGGTTTTTAAATTATAGATTTTACATTTTAAGCCATTTTGAAACATTTACTATTTACCTGTGTTCAGTCTTTCAGCTAATACACAAATTTTTTCCAAGTCCCAAAACACAGAAAGTCCCTGTTAAAAAGGTAAATAAATTTACTAAGTCTTCCTTTGCAGCACAGGAAAATGTTTACATATGTCCAACAGTAAGACTCCTAGTACATTTGCTCTGCCAGAGTAAACAAGAGAAATCTGCTCTAAATCACTATGTTACTTTTAATTCTCAAGATCTAAGTGGCAGGTTAATCCATCCCACTAGGCTTTAATGATTGACTCAAAGTTGGATTCAAAAACCTTTACAAAAAATAATCTAATTGAAAGTGCTGTCTGCTGATATTATACTGCTGTCATATAGTCATTTGCTACTGTATACCATTAATTTCTATTCTTGGCAATGGAAGAAAGTGTTCCCTTAAAACTCCCTGAATGCATGCCATTTTTTAAAGCTGAAGTATAATACACAAAACTAGTCTCCCATTATTTACAGAACTTTTCATGTAAAAGAGCAAAAAAGTTAAATAGAAGATGATTTTTATAATGCAATTTACAATTTCTCTATTTCATACAGATCTGCCAAGTACTGTATATACCTTGCTAGCTATTTTATTAAATTACTTTTAGAAGGTTTAGACGTTTAATCTTTCAAGACCAAAGAGAAATGCAGCTCTTACAGGATTACTGAATTCTTGAAATTTACTTCCCTGACTTGGATGAATTCCTTTTGCAGGTAAAAAACGTGTATGTGTATTTGTATATTTAATGAAACTGGGATAAGATTAACCCTACTAAATTGCATAAGTAGCAAATAAGAAGTACCATAAAGTTCAATGAGGTCATCTTCCCCCTCAAGGAAAAAAAAAACCAAAACAAAACAAGATTACCCACAAGGATATTATATGCAACGTACTTAGCATTAGGAAAATTGTAGATTCTTAAGTTCCCAAAGGTGATACATCTAAGAATACTGTTCCAGTTCTGTTAACCTCAGTCCTTTAAGAAAAGAGAATGACAAAGTATGTGTTAAAACAGCATCTGAATGGGGTGAGCCCCAAGTCTTTCACAATATGGAATGAGATTATCAGTTACATGTAGAAAGTTACAGAATAGCTTTAATTCATATTTTTGTTCATGCTGTATAAATCTATTTTTCAGCTTTTATCAAATCCTGGTTTTCAGTTAAAACGTTGTGTATCTTAATTCTGATTAACTGACTCTTCAGACACACATTGTATTTACCCACTTTTCACTGTCTCATGTACACTTTAAGCTATTATAACATTTGCGAGCACCCTAAATCAACCAAATTATCTTACAAAGGTTTTCATTTACTTTTCATTACAGTATATGTTTTTAAGCTTTCTCTGCAGACCTGTGCTACACAGTTTTCATCCTCATTCCTCCTTTTCCCAAACAGCAGTATGGCCAGGAAGTAAAAAGAAGTGCATGCAACCATTGTTATCATGGCTGTTTACTTTCATATACACACTGGAAGTACTTCAGTTATTAATCTGCTTTGTTAATCTTTTTCTGTGAAAAGTTGATGAAGTCCTGCGTCTCAAATAGAGTCCATAGAAATCGTTTGAGCAGTTAATTCAAAAGATCAGCCAATTATTACTCTGCAACTTTTACATGGAACTTCATGCAAACTTTATTTCCCCTTTTAAAATAAAGGTTTTTTATGTAGTAGGAGAAATAATGTATTTAAACTTGTATTTAAACATGTATCAATCTACATTAGATATATATTAGTTTACATACATGCCAAGAGAGAGTTCAGGTTGCTCAAATCACCCTCATATGGTATCCCCTGACAGTTCTATGGACTTAATACTGGTGCTAGATTGGGGTTTTTTAGTGTTTTTCTTTCCCATTGTAATTAAACAAGCATTTGCTTACACATGAAACTTCAATAGTAGATAAGCCATTGACATCCAAGTTAAGAGTTCTGCAGCAGCTCCAGACTGAGAAGGAACATAGAAAAGTACTGTATTTGGGCTAGACAGTGCCAAAGTCCCACAGCCTATTATGCATCAGAGAGCAAGGAACAACATAGCTTGTTGCTGGCATTGCTTTGCCATGTTACTTTCTCTTCTGTATTCTAGAGACAGAAAATATATTCTATCTGATATATTTAGAAGCTTTTCAATGTCCCTCTACAGTGTGACATTAGGAAAAAGAAAGCTTCAGTCTCCAGGCAAGCACTGAGTGAAGTGTGATGGTGCACTACTGCCTGAAGAGGTACACTCACCCATGGCATGTCACTGACAGCAGCTGAGGACTGCAGAAGCTGCAAAGCTGCAGCTTTGTGGCCTGAGTGAAGCTTAGCATTTTAGTTTATCAGTCACACAAGCTGTTCTAGCATACATAATCACAGAAATGAAAAAAAATACAACTGTATACATTCCTAAGATACCTGTACTGGCAAATACCACAAACTGATAGATCTGTACCAGCAAACCATTGTTATCTGAAGTGATTCAATTCCCATCATTTTCAATTTTTTTAAAGCTTTTAACCAAAGGAGAAGCAGACTCGTGCCATTTTCCTTGTTTCTAATTATCTGTACTATATCCATTCTCTCTGCTGTGGTGGATTTTATATCCACATCTGTCAATTTGAATGTATTCAATATTAAAAGAACACAAGTCTGGAAGAGCATAGGTCTTACTCTATATTATATTGCAAGAGAAAGTATCTATTCCTTTATTTACTAGTATTGTTACTAGAATGTTGCAAAAAATCCTTGAGAAAAAATTCTTAAGATCTCTCATTTATGAGTTCGTTCACTGAAATGTAATAGTTCTGCCTGAGTTAATATAGTACTCAGAAATTCTTACAATAGGAAAAAAAGTATTATTTCCTGAAAGCTGCATTTGATACAATGAAAATCAGAAATGGAGTACATTATGTGATCATAATATTTATACTTGAAGCAAATTATTTACTTTATATGAGAGAGTGCTAGTGGCTGTTTATCCATGCATGCAGCTGGTGCTATGTTCTTTTCTTTCATCATTATTCTTGGAGTATAAGAGTACAAAAAATAAATCTATCCATTCACAAAAGTTTTCCTGCATAATTCTATTCAAAACTAAAGTTTGTATAGAGTACAGAACTGAAGAATAAATTCAGTTAATAAAAAACTTACAAGTCCCTTTTGTCCAAGCAAATTATGGAGGTTAAAAAACCTTCACAAAACCCACACTTTATCAAATAGGGCAGAATCCTGCTCTAATTTTAGCTCTTCAAAGTTCTCCCTTTCAAGAATAATGCTGTTTGTAATTTACTTCCCCTGAGACAGAGTTTCTGGCACATCACTTTTCTCCAAGAAAGGGAATGGAATCAGAGTCCTGCAGGTTAGAAGGAACCTCCAGATATCATGCTGTCCGAGCCACTCCTAAAAGCAGGTCCAGTTGGTGCAGGTGGCTCTGGGCCATGTTCAGTTGAGTTCTGAATATCCCACAACCTCCTGAGTCACCCATTCCAATGTTTGAACATCTTCACAGTAAAAAATAGTTTCCTTACATCAAGCAGGCATTTACCACATTACAACCTGTTTGCAGCCTCTCATCCTTCTGCTGTTTACCTTCACAGAGTGTGATCCCATCTTCAGCATCTCATCCCAACAAGTAGTTTAGTCATACTTAAAATTTCCTCTCCACCTTTTCTTCTTGAAACTGGACAAGCCCATTTATCTCAGTCTCTACTTTCATGTCATGTCCTCCAGTTCCCAAACCATCTTAGGGGCCCTCTGCTTGATGCACTCCAGAACATCACTGTCTTCTTGTATTGGGGAGTATCCAAAACTAAACATCACCATAGATGTGGTGACACAGATGATGGAGATGCTGAACTCCTCATGGTCATGCTCTGTGAGCAGGGCTGAGAAAGAGTAGGGTCTGAGCTCACCTGTGCAGAAGAGAGGCAAAGCCACAGGCACCAGAATTACTCGAATATCAGCCATTCAGCATGGAGGATTGCCAAGGGTAAGATGCCAAGACATTAAGCAATGGTATAGATGACTCCTATGTGGCTTCACCCCACATACTCCTTCCCAGTGGCTGGAGATGCCCAGTGTCATGACAGTGAACATACTGCAGGTACTGGTAACGGGAATCACACTTATATTGGCATTGAACTGTACATTGCAATTGCTCTATTTTTCTAAGTGCAACTGACATTTTTATTGTGTTTTCACTGTGTTTTGTGCCTTTCTTCTAAATCAGAAATCCTGTTGAAAAAGACTATCAACTAAATCATTAACTATCTTTAAATAAGTAAATTTGATATTAAACTTTATACCCTCTGTGTACAGAATATCTAAAAGAACATGGTCAGGAAATATCACTCTGACACTGCCATCCCCTTGAAACATAAGGAGGGGTTGGAACTAGACTATCTTTAATGTCCCTTCCAACCCAAACTATTCTATGATACTATGATTATTTTTCTTTCTACACCACACCTTGAATACAGCATACTTTTCATACCAAGGGCTAGATCTATACTGAATCAACTAGTAGGTTAGGTTAAGCGTATCCTGGCTGAGTGGCTACCAGTTGTGTACCCAGATCAACCTCAAACTCATTTTTCAGCTAATCATGAAGACTTGGTCACAAGAAGATATATTGCACACAAAGACTGAAGCAATTTGGAACTGAGACATTGTGCCCCTATTCATTCAAGCCTTTGTTATTTTTCTTCTGACAAAGAATCACGACTTCTGTACAGCTCTTAATTAGCAGTAATTCATAAGTTGGAGACTATATTTACTATATTATTTGGTATTGATTTATATTTGCGACAGGTTAACACTAATTAAATTGCAAGAGTTTTATAATCCCTCACCAAAACAAAAATGTTGTTTTTGAAAAATAGCTAGATTTACTGAATTCTATTTCAGGAGCTGAACTTACCCTAAGCATTGTACCACAGACCCATTAGGCAGAGTATTTATCAAAGTCTTATTTCTAGATGTGGGAGGATTCTCTTGGTTCGGGCACTGAGGAAAAAAAGCTATAAGGCAGCCCACTAATCAGCATTTCAAAAACCTAGCTAGAGGTAGAGCTTGTGAGCCACTAACACTGCTGGAGTTGGAAAAGGTGCTGGAGGACTCCAGCTCTTTTGTACACCGTATTGGTACAGAAGGCATGCATTACAGAAGGAGTTCCCAGGATTTTCTGCTATGTCACAGGCAGCAGAGTAGCCTTGGATTAGAAAAACGTAAAAGGTAACTTAAAGCTACCTTAACTATTTGCCTTGAGCTTCAAGGATGTCTTTCTACATTAGCACAGGAGCAAGTTGTTTAACAGCTCTGCAAAACAGTAGCTGATAAAAAACAACCTTTGCATTCTATAGGAAGCCTTCTCTTGGTATTAGAATGGTTGGACCAAGCTGCTATTGTCAGTGGCTGTAAAAAGAAAAATATTTTTATTTTATTCCATGAAAACCAAGTTCCTCAGAACATCTGAAATTAAATTCTTGTAATGGTATTAAAAAAAAAATTCCCTAATATGGGTTGTGCTCTCAAAACTCATTTAGTAGAAGAGGAAACCTGGAGTGGATTCATGATACGAAGAAAAACAATGCACAGAAAAAGAGGGAAAACTTCATGTCTTCTCAGACTCTTCTGTACTCCAATAAGTTTCAACTTGCTCTTTTATCTGGTGCCCAGGTGGAGTAGGATCCTTCTCTGACTTGTCTTACACAGCCCACTCTAAGGTATTACTTTTATTACGTTGTCCTCTGATTTCCATCAGCCACTTGTAAGGTAGCCAGCCTTGGTAACAGTTTATTTTTCTACATTTCTAATCACTAAGAAAGACGTTTCCATTCCTTTCATGAACTAAAACATAATAAAGAACGTATAAGAAAGTATGAAGCTATACCATACACTATACAGTTAGCTGAAAATAATGTAGTGAGAATTTGCCTTAACACTTATTTCTTATGAGTTGGTACCAGTACATGTTACTCTGAAAAAAAAATATATATAATCTTATGTGTATTATAAATTTATTGATTGCAATACTAAGATTAACAGGGAACACAAAAAAGAAAAAGCAAATGCCATTTGAACTTGAAACTCAGAAGATGCCATTGAACACAGCCACTATAAAACAACTTTTTTACCATTAAATAATCTATTATAATTACATTTGAAACAGGACTTAATTTTTTATTTCCACATAATATGACTGAGATGAAGCATTCTAAACTGAAACTGGAATACATGTATTCTATATAATTTTTATGGCAGAAAAGAATTTAACATTTCCTCCCTACCCCTCAATGTTGGGGTTAGTATCAGACTGCACGGAAAAGAATAAAAAAACAGAAGACTCTTGGTTTGAGAAATTTATCCAGCATTTATCCATATTCCACTCTGTCCTCCTGCATACTTTCTAGACAAATACACACTCAAGGACAGAACCACTTAAAATCTCCCTCGCAGCACTGAAATGCTACAGTTTGTGAATAGTTTAAACACCTCAACAAAGAATAAGGAGACTTACTTTCTCCCCTCAGGCCTTAAGAATGTGCCAGAAAAAGTAGGTGGGTTAATTACTGCAAAGACAAAGAGGGCAAGGGTAGATTGACAAAAGGTCTTAAACTCAAACAGAAGCCATCCCTGGGAAAAAGAAGACAGTGATAAAAGCAGGACTTAAACTTGCAGTATAAAGAACTTGTGTATAAAAACGTGCAGGGAAGCAAAGGAAATATTTGCTTAATGAAACTAGAATAAGGAGCACAGAAAGTAGAGAAGAAGGACTATCAGTGAACAATTAGATGAGAAGTATTAGGGACAGATTGTATGCAACTGGAGAGAAGGGAAATGTGCCAAATATACAAGTACTCAAACATGCCTATGTGAGTAAGGAAAAAAATGAACCAGAAGTTGGAGGAGGTGCAATGAGATATCTGAAGTCTGGAAGCCACAGAGCAAAGGAAAATGAGCCTGGGATAAGAACTACAGATGAGAGAAGATGGAAACCATTTGGAAAAAAAGCACACCAAAGTAAAAGAGAAGGATGCTTACCTTCATCAGCACACCCTGTCTTCCTCATACTTGAAGGAAAATACAAAACAAAACAACAAATTAATTCCCTCAAAAACCTCTGTAACTTCATTAACTCAAATGGCAGGTTTCACATAATGGAGTTTTCAGATAAAACAGAAGGAATGATGTCAGAAGGAAGGGCAAACTGAAAACCACCTCCTTTTAAAGACTGCATTCAAAATGACAGAATTAGGATACTAGTCTTAATTCAGTACTTTTTAAATGCAAGCAATATGTATAACCACAAATACAGAGTTCACATTCACCCATGTCATAATTTTCTTCTCTGTGAACAGCATAGAGAAAAAAAAAGCCATTCACCTTAGCTGTCAGGTCCTTAGACTGAATTATTCAGTCTTTTCCTTTTGCTTCTTTTTCAAGGTATATTGCCTATCCAATTGCCAACTTTCTTTCCTGTTTACCATCACAGTCAGTTCTGAAATAAGTGGCTGGGTACATGTATTGGGTCTGGCTGAGCTGAAGTCAACATCCTCCCAGTGCTGAGTGTGACCCTGGCAGCCAGCAGGGTGTTTATAACACAGCTTGGGAGGGGGCGGAGCCGGGACAGCTGACCCGGATTGGCTGTTCCAGACCATGTGACCTCAGCTCAGCCAGAACAGCCAAGGGCAGGGAGGAGGAGGGGGGCATTGGTTACTGGGTTTGTCTCCAGGAGCAGCTGCTGCACACACTGAAGCTCTGCTTTCCCAGCAAGTGGCCGGACATCGCTTACTGAGGGGATGTAGAGAATAACATTTTTGCTTTTCTTTCATTCCTGTGTGCAGCCTTGGCCTTTAATTAAACTGCTTTTATCTTGATCCACGAGTTTTTAATCTCATTCTTTAGCCTTTATTTTGCTGAAGGAGGGGGGAGATAGAGGGGCCTGGTGGGCACCTGGTGTCCAGCCAAGGTTAACCCACCACAATTCATCTGTGCTATTTTCCCCTTCCCACAGCTCCTGGTAGCTCTCAACACTCTCCTTAAACTAAATGCTTAGTCAGCTGTTCAGTATCTTCAACTGACTCTCCTTTACATCCATTCCCTTCACCCAGCAAGGTGGCAAAATCTGGCACAAGTGCAGCTGAAGTACAAACTGCTGATAGAGGCAGCTCACTTTCTGACCGTCCTAACTGTGAGCATATGGTTTAACATGCTCGCTACCAAAGTAGCTGGAAATAAAAATGATTACGGCTTACTTAGTCTAAATTGTTACAAGAAGGAATGAACAGTAGCTGTGTCTCAAGTTCTCTTAATAACAATAACAGAAGTTCCAGCTGCTTATACTTTAACAGCCAAGGAAAGTATTATGACAATTTAATAGGAAATTCCACATAACAGAGAAAATGTTCACTTAGTGATACTTTTCACATCTTCTAACTGAGTTAGAATACATTGTTTGCAAGAAAACCACTGGCAGTTTAAAGAATATGTCAACTTATTACTGTTGTCCTTTCAGGTTTTAGTTAACATCTATGGCTGCATTCTCAGTGTGAACTAGAACTACTGATCCATGGTGTGAAAAATTGTTTTCCTAACTGAAAAGCTGAATAGGACCATGCAGAGGGTATCTGTATTAAAAAAATCTTTACAACTGGAACAGTGGGGTTTCTTCCAAAAGAGTCATTGCGTTTTAGCAATGTTTAATCACAGAAATCTATTAAGGGGATAGCAGGGTGAAATATAATGCTTGTGATATACTGTGAAAACAGGTTAATGATCTAATGATTTCTCCCAGCTTTAAAATCTATTTCCTCTGACAGTAACTCAATGTAGCATAAAGAGCACCTTAGACCCTGCAGTCTGATTCTCAGAGACATTAGTATACTATGGATCAATGGGATGATCCAAAAAAGATCAAAATGACATCTCAAACATTCACAAGCACTGACCTGGAGACAAACATTGGCCCTGAAGGGGAAGGGCAATTTTACAAGATGCTTTGGAGGGACCAGCCTAGTAGGCATGCAGGAGGGAGGCAGTGACTTCATACAGACCTGATGTGAGGTATTCAGAGCAGGCTGACAGCAGTATGTGTTCTCAACCAGCACCTGCCTGACAAATAAACTTTTTAAGACCTTCCCTAAAATTTATTCATCCCAAGGAATTATGTTGGAGGGAGAGTCTTGTCCACCTCATCCCTAATGGCCAAGGTTAGGCTAGTTAATGACCTTCCTGTGTTTGCCAACCACAATTTTTCAGACTGATGAGTAGACAGTACCTTCTTTTTAGGAGGAATTTTTCCGTTGTTTTAAAATGAAGCCAATATTACTAAAAGGAATACAACTAATATATTTTTTACAATGTATACATCATTAGAATTGTTCTAGATATCTTCCCCTTTTAGTATCTGTTCCTTCTGTTGTGTTATATTGAATTTGAAGTCTGCAAATTTCTGTATCCTCCTCACACTTCAGCCATCTACCAGCGTATACAATGACTAAACCTCTCTGACCACGTGGACTCAGGAGATGACCTGTTCCATTAAAAGGGAAACAGCTATTGCGCATACACAGAACTGAAGCAGGACAGAGAACCAGGTCAACCTTGGAAGTACAGCAGGAGTGCTCACTCTACTCCTCAGGAGCTTGCTCCTCTCCAGCAGGAAGTTTTGGCCCAGATTCTAGTACTTGGATCCATGACTCCACTTTGGGGCTTTCTAGAAGATATTGGTAGCAGCCTGGATCTCATGCTGACAGCAGCTCCTGCCACCAGACATCTGGGAACTGAACATGAGAGGGAAAGAAAGAGGAAAAAAGAAAGAAAGAAATGATGGTTCAAGAACGTGTCCTGGAAGAACCTATGGTCTGTCCCAGATTCTTCTGTTAAGACATTTATGCTAATCATTCCACTGAGTGCACTTTCCTGATTTGAAATGGTCTGTTTCTCAAGTAACCAACCAACAGAACCACCTTAAAGAATATGGAAGAACAGTCAGGCGACAGACTTGGGTATATTCAGCAACAGTACTTCCAGGATAAGCCTCAATACAAAACCTACAATCTCAGTTCAGCCCACACATCTGATTTCAGTGACTCCTGCCGAGATGACTAACTACTGTGCTTCTATATTTTCAGTCTAATGGTGATTTAAGCAGAGGATCATTGTGTGGATCAGTACAGCTTTGCACAGAGAAGTGAAAAATACAAGGCAATCAAGAGATCACAAAGGGGGTTACCAACCATATTCAGAAAAAAACAATATAGCAGATACTAGGAAAGAAACAAAACAAAATAAATTAATGAAATCAAGGGAGTATGAATGAAACCCAAGGGGTTCCAAGCTGAAATATTTAAAATCTCTATTACTGGGGGGGGGAATGGAAAAAAAAAAAAAAAAAAGAGATGCTTTCCTCCTAAAGGTATGAATAATGAATCATTAAAGGAAAAAGTCATGGGTCATTTTCAGGAACTTGTCACTTACCATTCACTCTTCTTAAACTACTTTCTCTCAAATTCTGCAGATGGTAATAAACTCCTAGCCACTGTATGACTAACCACCTAAAGCAAATACAATTCACATGGCTAAGAAAGCAGAGTTAAATGGGGCACTTTACAGAGAGATTGCTTAATTCAGCTGCCAACATTACGGTGTTTAGCACCAGCTAAAAAGTATCTAACAAACTAAACTGAATGAAGGACTCCAAATTCATCCTATGTTTCCTCTTTCCTTCCATCTTCATCCTTAAAGAATGTTTTAATTCACACACTTCAGATAAAAGAAATACAGATGAACCTTTACAAAGCTTTATTGACTCACAAAGACTATTCAAGTGAAAGGCACCTCAAAAGGTGTTTTTCAGGATTTTTTTTTTTTAAAGCAAAGAGATTGTATGTACTGGAAAAAACGCTGTCAGAAAAATTGTGAGCAATAAAATAATACCTCTCCTTCATTTCTCATTCTCTGTTGCTACAATGTCTATTAGATTTTCACTTTGACTGAAAATTCTTTCACTTTTTCATCTATTAACATTTGGGTTTTGCTTTCCTTCTGTCTTTTACTACTTTGTTGGTGTGTCAGATCTGTGAAATCTCAGTGATTTCAGATTACATAAAAGAAGGTTATTTCTCTCTAATTCTCACACTGAAATTATGTGAAATTTTCCTAGTTCTATGGAAGAAATGTCTATATATGCTACAGAAGCTGATAAAATGTTTGGTAAAATATACTTGAAATCTTATTTTAGACAAGCAAATTCTAATTAGTAAACCTCTTTCTAACAGAAAAGAAATTAAGTTTCCTGAATCCATGTCATTTTTGAGTTACAAAGGAAGAGTCAAGGCTTTTAATTTTAAGTGTCCATTTGTTTCACGTTAAGTTGTTAAGAATTACTGCATGTCTTACTAATGGAGTTTTTAGCTACATAAACATTAGTCACAACTTGTCTTGAAAGTATTCCTGTTGTGCAAATTCTAACTTACTAGATCAGAAAAATATCTTAAGGATATTTAATGGCTGTTATTAAGCTCACTGGGCTGCAAAACACATCTATCTGTATTTGCATTTCAGAAATGAAGTTCCACTTGCTTGACATTTGAATTGCTTTGGCACTTGGCAGAAAACAAATTCACACTTGCAAAATAATTTTTAAAAAAAGTCAGCTTGTACTGTTATGTTTCTCCAAAGGGCAAAACACAGAAATGTTACAACAAGAAAATTGTTTTTCATGTTTCATACCTAACCACAGCTCAAATCACAAAAGCAATGTTCTTAATAGACTGTATATAAGATATTAAAGTCCTCTTAGAGTATATTAGAACACTATATTAAAATTAAATGTTTACTGTTATCAGGAAGTACTATATTAGTTTCTAAAAATAAATGTGATAGGCTAGTCCATGATGCACGTGATGCTGAATCTTGAGAGCTGCTGTAGTCCTTCTCCCAGCAGATTAGATTTTTAGACAGTTAACATGGTATCGATCATCCTCATCCCATCTTTCATCAAAAGTATTATAACATCCTCTGATCTCTCAGGAAAATAGTTTGATTCTTGTATTTTCAGACACTTGCACATTGTATCTTAATGGTAAGACAACATAGGTGATGCAACTGTGGAGGAGTACAAAGGTTAAAGACACCCAACTGCTCTGGATTTTTTTAAAATCAGCTTGACAGGATGACAGATTTCTCAGATTTACCTAATTCCATGGAGTTTGTTTTAATACTTTATTGAGACTACTGTTTTCCACAATAGCTTTAGAAAGCTGTTTTTTCTCATTATAAAGTTAATTTATGATTACTTTTTAGTGCTCAAAAACTACACACTTCTGTAAGAAAAATGAGCATTAGGAACCTTGATGAAGATGTGACATGTAGCAAAATACCAAACAAAACAAAGCAAACCAACTGTTTTAGTGTCAAGTTTCTGATGCCTATTATGCAACAGTATTAAAATAAAGGCATTCTGAAATTATTTATTTAGATAGAAAATAAACGAGATTCTTATCCAAAATACTACTACGAAATTAACTAAAAACCTTTTATATTTCTACAGAGTCTTGGCAAATAGAATGCTGAAAAAGTTGAGAAGGTTGTCATCACTTAATATCAGTGAGGCATACAAAACAAACATACGTAGGGAAATTATGAGAGATCAAACCATATATCAGAAGTCTTAAGTCTTACCATTTAGTTCTCTATTTAAACCCACTCAAAGGTTATGGCAATGAAAATGGGGTAAGAAGATGTCTGGACCAAAGTAGAAACTGCAAATATATGACCCTATCTTGTGTGAAAAATTGAAGAAGCTGCTGTGGCTCCACAGCAGCTACCTTGGACAGAGACATGATTTTATCTGCTGTGCAACTTTTTGGTTCATACCAATGGAAAATGAAGAAGTGATTTAGCTATAAAATTTCAGTGACCAGAAAAATGCATTCCTAAAACATTTTATGACTGCTTGAGTCATCGGTTCTTTTCTTCTATGAGGAAAGAAAATTAACATTCTATCTGTTTTCATAGCTTGTGTATTACTTTGCAGAACCATTTATATTTCAACTGCTGTATCTTTCTTTGAAAGGATTTTATTCTCTGAATTGACCATTCTCTGAATGTTTGTTTTTAAGGTAAATCTGTTTTCATTCCTAGCTACACCAGATTTTACCCTGGATACCACTGAGTACAAGCTCCCTCCAGTTCCACTCCAAGAAAGCCTTTAATGTTGCCTTCTAGGACGCTAACTTCACGTTCACAGTCTTTTAGCAAGTCACATTAATGCAGAAAACTATAATAAAGCAAAAATTTAATCTGCATATTTATGGTTGAACTTGTAAATTTTTTTTTCTCCTATAAACTTTTCAGGAGAGTACATAGAAGACATCAGCAGAAGCAATAGCTTGTTTCCAGTCCTGTAGAATAGAATAGGAAAGAATAGAGTAGAATAGAATCATAGAATGGTTTGGGTTGGAAAGGACCTTAAAGATCATCCAGTTCCAACCCCCCTGCCATGGGCAGGGACACCCTCCACTAGACCAGGTTGCTCAAAGCCTCGTCCAGCCTGGCCTTGAACACCTCCAGGGATGGGGCATCCACAGCTTCCCTGGGCAACCTGCTCCAGTGCCTCACCACCCTCACAGTTAAGAATTTACTTCTAATATCTAGTCTAAATCTGCTCTCTTCCAGTTTAAATCCATTACTCCTGTCCTGTCTACTCTATTCTCCAATCTGTCCGTGTCTTTTTTGCACTGTAAGACCAGAACTGGACACAGTACTCCATGTATCACCTGACAAGCACTGAGTAAAGAGCTTGTAGAGATGTATTCTGCCATGTCCTCTAGAGGCAAATGTCTATTATTCTCTGCCAGCTTCATGAAATGCATATATGTTTCAGGTTTGTCTGATTTTTTTTTTTTTTTTTTTAGAATTATTTGATTCCTTTCCTTCAGTATTTCAGAAAAATAAATGTAAGAAAATGTAAAACAAAATCAACAAAATGATCAGGATAGAAAGCAATCCCTTTTCCCTAGTTTTCACTGTGGAATTTAAAAGCCTACCCAACCCACTTTTATTTTTTTTCCTTTTGACCATGTCATCTAACAAAGAACAAACAAACAAACAAAAACCCTCAGAAAACAGAAAACCCAGAAACAAGAAAAAACTAAAGGTAAAAATATTCCACAGAGAAAGGATGTGTCTGTTAAATGCATACAGTTCACTCTGATCCATCAGAGCATGTCTCACCTCCCGAGACTTGCACAACCTAGTCAAACATTCACTTGCTCCCTGAAGCTATAAGATGATAAAAATGCCATACCTCACAAAGATCCTGTGAAAACGAAGTATCACAGGTTAAACAAACAGGGAAAAACTTCTTTTCCCAGTGTCTTACCCATTGGCAAAAGAGAGATTGCTTCTGTCTTTTTTTCCCCTCTGTTATATAGTTACTAGACTATGTCACACTGAAGGATACCCATATCCAAACATATATACATGCAGACACAATAATTTTTTACATGAGCACAGACAGACTTCAAATGCATTACCAGCTTCAGCAACAGCAGCGAGGCACTCTGCTACTACATAAAACCTTTTTTTTTGTCTTTAAACAGCTACTGCCTCTAAAATATCCTTCAGGCTTCCTCTATTGCACCTACAATTCACTCTAAAATGCCTACAGCCACTAAAGGAATATACTGATATCTAAATGTTGTATCACAGCGGAGTTTCCTTCAAATTCTGATACTCTTGGGTTTCACACTAGCCAGAAGGTAATTTCAGTGCGGAGGTGCAGATCACAGAATGTGATTCTACTTCTAGATCTAGTATCACCTGGTAATGAAAGCACATACTATACAACTTCTCTTGAAGACTCTTAACTGAAACGTACTAAACCTCCTTGCACGGCAAAATGACCTCTGGAATGTAGTTTACCATTTTCATACGGCTGTTTGGTTAAAGTCAAGCTACTAATATTGACAAAAATTTCTGTTATTTCCAAAGACCAGTCTATTTTATGGAAATTATCTAATGGAAGCTTTTTTGTGGATGTGAACATTTTTAATACAACTCCTACATTCTAAAATATGGTTACTAGGTGTATCAACTCTGACAAAAACACTTCTCTGTGGCTTTACCAGGCAGTTATTAGCACCAGTCTAATTTTAAACTCCTTCAGAGATTTAGCATTAATATTAGAATTTGTGGTATTAAACAAGAAGTACCCAACTAGATCATGATACTAAAATATAAGGTAGCCTGGGAACCAGTAAAATAATTATAGCTTGCTCTATAAGAGAATGTGACAAGTTTCAAGCCTCTGTTATTCTCAAAGTGATGATGTGGAAACAGGACCTTGTCTTATGTCTCTTTCTTCCATGTGTCTCCTTATCTTACTATTTGTGGACTGGCAAATCAGATGATGAAGATGAACTTGCTCT
This sequence comes from Pterocles gutturalis, assembly GCF_000699245.1. Lineage (NCBI taxonomy): Eukaryota > Metazoa > Chordata > Aves > Pterocliformes > Pteroclidae > Pterocles > Pterocles gutturalis. The sequence goes on from NW_010140800.1 coordinate 24,310, forward strand.
GCATACAGGCACACACTGATCTCTGCCCCCTACGCTTTGCTCCTGACTGCCCTATGCTTAATTCTTCAGTGACTAAACAGGTATTATTCTTCCATGTTTACTATTACTTTCTGACACATTAAAAGTTACTGCTTTAATATGGCCAGGGCAATTATTTTATTAGGAAGTGGTAATAACCTTCATTACAGTAAAATGACAGCAGAGTATTATCCAGGAAAAGGAATGCAGAGAGAGTGGTCGGCCAAATCTAAGGATGCTTGTGCGTCTTACAGCAATTATCAATATGTAGTAAAAGGGGGATGATGTTAGAACACATAATTCATGGATTATTGTAGGAAAGAAACTTAGGTTGCACGTACAAAAGCATACTAAAGCCAGAGGGAAGTCATTAAAGAACTACTGGATTTTTGCCTGATTACTTTAGTTCTGACCTTTGTACTGAGAAGTGGCATGGTTTTCTTAATACACAACATGTTTAAAGTACAGCTTTGTAGTTTATTATTTATTCCTGCTATAGAATGACCCTTTGGATTGTTCACAGGATTCACAAAAGGCTGATTGTTAAACAAGAAGCAATAACCTACTGATCTCAAAAGAGAGAGAGGATCACAGACTGTCAATAAACACATCAAAAAGAAGCTAAATCCACAAGCTAATTAAATAACTCTCTGCAGATGAGCAAAGATGGACTGGAGTATGTTTCAGAAGACTCTCCCTACACAGTGCACTCATTATTTGGATGTATTTGTTACCTGAATAAATACAACATTCTTTAGATTCCACTGTTCAGTTCCACTCATCTTCTGCCTGACTAATGAAAGTGCATTTGACAAACTGAGTTAATTACCCTCGTTCCATACTAACCCTGTGAGTATCCTCAGGAAAGAATATGAGATTTGCATTCAGTGCCTGGGTACCGCAGAAACAGGGTTGTTAGAATAACTGTTTTCTGGTTGCTGTCAGAAATACTTTGACAAATCAAAGCATTAATCCTGCTTATTGCTTTTCACTATGAGTCAGTACATTTCACCTCTGGATGAAGATTTGATCCATATCTTTTAAAATATCCATTAATTCATACTCGCCTGACTTACTACCACGGAGTTTTTCTGTCTGATCTTTTGTTCTTTTAGTAGAAACTTTCTCTGTTAGAGAGATTTTGGAACACAAGGTTGCTTGTGGGTCAAAAGCTTTGGGTCATGCCTCTGTCTGCTAGCAAAAAAAAATTTAAAAGTTGTATTTTTATTCAACAAAGTCTAATACTCCAAAAGCTAGACCTTCAAAGAAAGTATGGAACATCATTGGAGTGGTGATGTTACAAAAATATTCAGATTTAATATTACAATACTTCAAGAAGAAAGAGTTACTGTGGCTTTCAATACAGTTCTTGTATTTTTTCAGAGAAATGGACACTGCAGAAGAGAAGGAAAAATCCTATACAATGCAAGTGTTTTGTGGGGTTTTTGTTGTTGTTGTTGTTTTCTCATCATACCTCAACTATTTCCTGAAGACCACTTATTCCCATTTATGAAAACTACCAAACAGCACTTGGGCCATTCAGAGAAAATTTCCAAATTCTCACTTCTCCATTCCATGGCATAAATTCATAAGACTGGTATTTATTAGGAATACAAATACTTTGTTACGTTGAATACAGCTTCAGTACACAATATTGAACGTAAACAGAAGATATGCAATGATTACAAATGTAGTATGTATTCAGAGATGAATAATAGCAAAAAAATATTTCTACGGATTCCAAACCTTCTTTGAATATAGGTATTTCTTCTGTTTGTGTAATGATGGAAAAAAGTAAAAGAAGCTAAGGAAAAAATCTTTGTAATGAAAAATTATAAAAATATTCATAAGCTACAATATAAATACATCTGTATTTAATGCAAACTGATCTTTAAAGCCAAGAAAAGTAGAATACAGGAGTAACTCAGTAGCAAACAGGGAGTGAAGGCAAAATCAGAGTTTCCAGGTTTTGAAATTACTGCAATCCAATGAGATTCCAGCAGAACCTCAATAGATTTATGGAAGCGTATACCAGTGAGGAGCACCAGCAGAAGAGACAGAAATGGTAGTCATGGTATGCAGCAGTTAGATAGCATCTCCACTCCAAAGAAGCTGCCTTGGACACTATTCTGACTGAAATGCAATTCTTCATTCTATAGATACTATGGGTTTGATCCAGCTTCTTCTTATGTGAAAGGAAAGGGAAAATCTCTTTTTTATTTTTGGTGGTGTGTTGTTGGTCCCTTAGTTAACAGGCATTTTGGAAGATTGGTCGTTGATTGCTTTGTATATATTACAGCAGAAAATGAAGGCTGGGCAACACATATTTTTTCTTTCACCCACCCCCCTGCAGTTTTGTCCCCAGTTCTGCTAGCATACTGACGTGCAGTTTTGTGAATAAGTTTTATCAAACACCAATACACTTATTCTTAGGTCACATATCATGCTGCCTTTCACCTACATTAATGATGCTATCCAAATTTAGTCTAGGTGTGGCTCTGGATGATAGTAAATGCTGTACCATTTTGTTATTTTTCTCTACTTTATTGTGTGTTGAAATGTCTCTGTTGTGTTTCCAGGCTCAGAACCGGTCATGGAGTTTTATTCAAAAAACAAGAGAGACAGCAGACATTCACAGATCTGTATCCATGATGTACTGATGGCATGGAAAAATCCATGCCAGAAGACTGATTCAGTTACTTCAGCAAACTGTTAAGAGCTGATTTAAAAAACATAGTAACAGATTTTAGTCAAGTTAATTAAGAAAGTATTCATACTGCACATGAATATACGTGATATAGAGAATGAAATGATGGATATTTCCTCACTGGAAGAGCATGAAAAGTATCACAATTTGTATAGGAGTATTTTTCAGTGCATATTAAAATTACATAACCAAACAACAGAGAAGAAAAAAAAAAAGCTAAAATGTTTAGCATGTCACATTGAAGACTGGTAAAGAGAAATTCTAAACCCCTCCCCCCAAACAGTTAAAATAAAGTGCCTTTAATTAAATTAATTCATATTGGAAAATGGTTCTAAAATTATGTCAAAATGTTATACCGTAAATTGTATTGACTGCAAACTTCACCCTTCCAGCCCTTCAAGACAACTGAAATATTCCTACTGTCAGTGTAAGTGGGATGAAATCTCTCCTACATACAGTAGCACAGGAAGGACAGAAAAAGAGCCCAAATACAGTTTTGTTGAAATATATGAGAAATCCTTCCTTATTGACTTTGATAAGGCCATGCTTAAAAACAACATACTGTCAGACCCAAAGGGGAACAAAATCTGTAATACTGCTGTGATAAAGTGTAGTGACACTGTTTCCTCATTAAAAATGTTGTAAATATAACTGTTCCTCTGTGATACAAATTTGAAAATTAACTGCTATGTCAGCTGTACTAAATCAGTGTAGATGTGTAGCAAGCACAGAATGTCTAAAAACTTAATTAGTTTATTCACTATTAATTGAGAAATATCAAAGAGAATGGCTTTCCAGTGACACAAACCTGTCTTCATTCACTTTGTAGAATATATAAACAATTAAATAAAATTTGCAATGTCTTGCAACAACATCTGCTGTTCTACTATATTGACAAGTTCTGCAGAGTTCTGCTCTGCCCACAATTCAAAATAATTTCAGACAGAGGGCCTTATTCAGAAGAAATCTAGCTACAACAAATACCTTCTGTTTAAGCACAGGACCATCCCTGAGAATGATCTGAGTACCATTAACAAAAAGGAAAGACCTATCAAGAAAATGAAAAAGATTCAGAGAAAGTTGAAAATGTTTGATTTTTGTATTTAACAAAGAAAATTTGAGAAATTACTGCACTTTTTTACAGTATAAAAATTCATTAGGAGAGTGATTATTCTTCTGAAGCAACTATCAGTTTGCTGGTAATAATTCCAAAGTGAGTACGATGCAGACTCATAAATCTACATTACGAGAAAGTAGTTAAAAGTGATGCAATGACACAATGGTTTCTACAAAAGAACAACAATATTAGCATGAGATAATAAAGCATGGTGTGTGAAAAAAAGAGTTGAATGCATTTAAACCTTTTTAAACAGTAATTAGCCTGCATTAAGATAGCTTGTATTCTTTCTGAATGTCAGTCTTCCTGTACTATAAATACAAACTGATGAAAGCAATGAAACAAAGTTGTTTGAGATGATTGATATTACCACATAACTAAAAATGAGATAGATATTTCAGCACTGTTTCAGGAGTATGCTCCCTCCCCACCTCCAGTACTCCTCAGCTTGCTTTAAATTGTAAGCTTCTCTTTTAAGTCATTTAGTTCTTATACAAAAAACTGGAGAGGCCACTAATATTTTTCTGTCTTCTAACAGGGTAAATGTGAACTTTTATTACATATCTTGACCCTAATTCATTATTTCATGCAAGCTCGTCCTCATTATTAATCTTCGAGAATCTGCTTAAATCGCTCCAAAGATCAGAGAGATGCAAGAAGTGCCTTTAGATTAACATAGCCTTAACAATGCAAACATAGCTCGGATACCAGTCATCTTCTGAATTAGGTTCTGAGTCAAGAAGCAGAGATGTCATGTGTCACTCAAACAACTGAGACAGTTAAAAGGTCAATTTGCATATAGAAATCTGTGAGTTATTTTTAATTCTCAATACTTTATAGAGTGAGTTTGTTTGCATTTACTCAAAAATTATATAAGCTGTGGACCCATATGCAAGTATTAAAATTCATTCACAGGTAGCTTACTAAAAGGCATTGGTCTCAGCTTATTCATTGACTAGTAGTTGAGCACCATTTCCCAGTTTCAAGTGCACTATTATGTATTTGGGAATGTTTTCAGAATACTGTTGCATTCCTTCAAAAGAGAAAGTTCTTTTAGAATTCTTACTATGTGACAGTAATATGTATTTAGTTTATTTTGGAACAGCATGTCCTCTATAGAATGAAGATTTGCATCCTCATTATTACAATATATTATGTTCCATCAGTTCATCATGTGGGTATTTCATTTTGATACCATGAATATGAACCAGGATTCAAATTACTCTGAAATGTTTGCAGTACCATATATTTTATTTTATAAATTTAGCAATGACTACACTTGTGGAAATAAAGTGTATCATTTATTTCCTGTAAAGCTTAGGGTCTCATGTCAGTGATGCTCTAAGAATTCTGGCACCAATTTAACAGCAGCAACAGAAACCCTCATTTGGGAATATGCAGGGATACACAAAGTGCAATTAAACTATGAACAGGGAGTAATTGTATATAAAATGAAAGCTTAAAAAATAAATTATTCCTTAATAAAAACACTGGATTACTATTTATATAATATTCGGGCAAATATACATCTTGACTTTCTGATTCTTTCAATTCAAGCCGTTCAAAAAGAATTTCAATATTTTCATGTCAGTTTATTTCACAGGGCTGAACTGTAGCTCTAAGGAATGTTTAGCCCATAGATATGATGTCTGAAGGGTTTAGGCAACGTTGGGTTGTATTTTCACAGAATCAGAGAATCACAGAATGTTAGAGATTGGAAGGGACCTCGAAAGATCATCTAGTCCAATCCCCCTGCTGGAGCAGGAACACCTAGATCAGATCACACAGGAACGCATCCAGGCGGGCTTTGAATGTCTCCAGAGAAGGAGACTCCACAACCTCTCTGGGCAGCCTGTTCCAGTGCTCTGTCACCCTCACCGTGAAGAAGTTTTTTGTCATATTCAAGTGGAACCTCCTATGTTCCAGCTTGAACCCATTGCCCCTTGTCCTATCACTAGATGTCACAGAGAAGAGCCTGGCTCCATCCTCCTGACACTCACCCTTTACATATTTATAAACATTGATTAGGTCACCCCTCAGTGACCTAATTTGATTCTGAATCCCTTACTTTGGTTTTCAGTTTCTCCCTTGCTGCAAGGCTGAGAAGGGAACATGCTGTCCTTAAAAGATCATTAGCTGGGTAGAAATTAGAGAAGTCCTTTTGCAAGCATAGCGACCATAATGCACCCAAAAAATTCACTTTCTCTGTTTTCAGTGCCTTCATTTGTCTGGGGGATCTATCTGCTCTTACAAATTTAAATACCTACCAGTCATGTTATATATGGTGAAAATAATTAAACTCTTTGCACTCATTGTACATGTTAATATAATTTTCAACAGTATTGAACTATTTACAGGTTTTGTGAGACTAACTGCTTTGCAGGGTTCCTCATCTAATTTATATTTCACATGGAGCACACAAGCTTTTAGATTCTACTTTAGGTATTCTACAACTTTAATGCAAAGAGGAAAGGTGGGGTTGGTACCAGGAAGAACAGCCAAGTAATTCCAAATCAGAAAAATTACTCAAGATTAAACAGCCCTGGGGTGATGTTGCTTTGAATTCTTTATGGAGCTCCCAAAACGACAGATGCCTCCAGGCCTCCAAATTAGAAAACCTATATCTGCTTGAAGGAAGAGCACAATCTGTGTTTTCTGTAGTCTGGTTTCAAGAAAAGATAATGCATTTGAACCACAGCTACTCAGGTGGAAAGTTGTAGGCTCTTCAGTAAAGAACTAAATCAAGGGCTGCAGCAACTACCATGTTGTTTAAAGCTTCTCTCCTCTATAATTACCCTTCAAGCTTACTGCTCTCTTTTTCTTGTCATTCTGTATATTGAATTAAGTGGAACAGGTAACATTCCAAAATCGTTCTCATTGAATTTGAAGTGGGCTTAAACATGACCAATGTGCACACTTGATATAGGCAGAGTTTTACCTTACGGGAAATATGCATGGAAATAAATTAAAGTGATTCTACTTTTAAATATTTTGAAGACTGTATAAGAATGTGAGGCATAGTATCCCATTGCAGTTTTTGAAAGTTTGCTTAAACCAACCTCAATGGCTTTGCACCAGAGCATACAAAGAACTCCTACTCCTCTGAGCTGTAAGATTACATCACCAAATTTGGGTCTGTAAGTCAGAGGCAGATGACACTTACACTTTGTGAATACTGAGAAACGTGCCCTGGGCCTTGGCCCTCCTCCAGACACACCAGTGACACTGTCCCTACTACCTGGTCCAAGCCAGAAGTGACGTTTCTGCTACCTCACTTGGACATCCCCTGGCACGCGGACCCCAGCTCTGTTAACTTCTATGCCTCTTTTTTTGATTTGTGAGAACGGACTTGTCTACCACACCCTTCCTAACTTAATTTGTGTTTTGGTGGGTGAATCTAACAGACAACTCAGAAATAGTACTAGAATTTCACTACCTGTTGCCACAGTTTAACAATTTTTAAATAGCAGCATATAAAAGTTAAAAAAAAAAACCCAGTATTATAACAGAGGTCCTCTAAAGTAAGGCACTAGAGAATCTTGACTTGAATTTAGTGATGTTTTACACCCTTTTTTTTTCTGTTGCCAAGCAAATCAGAGCAATGGGAATGCCTACCTTTGCTCAAAAGTCATTGAAACATCAACATCGCAGAAGTTTTGTCAGACCACTACTTAAAAGAAAGATCTGAAAATCCAAGGAAAAGCACTTTAGCTATCTCATATAAAACAAAATTAATTGTTGGTCAATAAAATAATTCTCTAATGAAAGGGCATATCTACTCTTTTAAGCTCAGCGTAACAAGTGATTCATTCTGAGCATAAATATCTCAAAAATCTCTGTACTGAAAACATTTCAAACTTGCCCTTTCAAAAGTTTAAATATAATACTGAAACACACATTTAAAAGAAGAAGAAAGAAAGGGATCTATGTGGTACACACTCTTTGGAATGAATATAATAACTCTACAGGAATTAAAATTATTCCTCTCTGCTGGAAAGGGAAGTATGATGAGCTACCTTGTCACTCTATTAGTGACAGACATGTAATCAATTACAATAGAACTGAAAAATAATTTCTTAAGGGTCCCCAATATCATTGAATCATAGAATGGTTTGGGTTGGAAGGGACCTTCAAGACCATCTAGACGCCTTCCACTAGATCATGTTGCTCAAAGCCCCATCCAGCCTGGCCTTGAACGCCTCCAGGGATGGGGCATCCACAACTTCTCTGGGAAACCTCTTCCAGTGCCTCACCACCCTCACAGTAAAAAAATTCTTCCTAATATCTAACCTAAATCTACCCTCTTTCAGTTTAAAACTGCTACTCCTCATCCTATTACTACACTCCTTGATCAAGAATGCCTCCCCATCTCTCCTGCAGGCCCCCTTTAAGTACTGGAAGGCTGTGAACCCCTGGTTGTGGCACCAGTCTTGTAACCATTTGTTACATAAGATGAAATATTTGTTCATAACATGAAATATGAAAACAGATTGTGGTGTCCTTGCATGGATATACCCCAAAACATTGCTTATTCCACTACAGAAATTTTCATTCTAATTTTTTTTTTTTTTCTGGATTTCTGAGCTGTTTTTACAGTCTTCCTTCCAGCTGGTGGAAAATATCTCAAGTTTTTGTTTTCTGTTAGTGTTTCAAAATACTGAGACTTTTCCATTCTGACTGTATGGTATTATTAACAATTCATTGTAAATGTATTGCTATAAAATACAGAGATCTAGTGTTTAAGGTACAAGTAGAAAGACTTCCAAATTCTTTTTACAACAGAATTTACAAGAAGTTAAGCAGATAGGGACAAGATGAGCCATCATGTTCTATTCCAAACTGGGCAACGCTAGACTTTAATTTGCCTTTCATTCATTTTACATTTGGACTCCAGACTTCTCCTTTAGGAAATCAAGCAGCTGTACCATGAAATTCTGCATTTATTGATGTATTATTTTATTTTAACATAGAACAGTAACCAGACACAAAGCTTGGCAGTGGCTTTAAACATAAAGGTTGAACCATTTTGGTAAAAAATCTGAATATCCAGCCTGTAGTCATTATACAATAGCTGTAGCTTTTCAGAAAATGTGGAGGTTCAAGAAAGCTTTTGATGGTTTGACTTATATTAATTAAGAAGCTGCTACAACTGTAAAAAATAGTTGTAAAACTACCAAAAGCAAAAGCAAGTATGTAAAATAATTATAATTATTAAAATAGTTGAAATAAAAATTCTGAGATAACAGTCTTCGGTTAGAAATCTGAAAACAACTGTTACCTCAAAGTCAAAAGATTTATCAATGTCCAATAAAATATTCTGAGAAAAACAGGATAGATTTCAAGACTTCATAGAAGGGTCTTCTAGACCAGATCCACTTCAGCAGG
>NW_010140800.1:33567-36762 GCF_000699245.1 Pterocles gutturalis
GGAAGAAACTGGAGAACATCAAAGGATGTCCATGGCTTCCAAGCTGAAGGATGTTAAATAAGCAACGTCACTCAGGCATAGCACAGCCACCATACTACAAGGAAAGGCCAACTCCTCGATTCCTCCAAATTCCAGCTGTTTTCTAGGCATGTGACGGTGATGACACCCAAGCATTGGCCTTGTATCAACACCTCAAAAACAGATAGAAAAAGAAAGTCTAAACAGGATGTTGTGTTGCTGACAGCACATACTAAATACTCTGATAGGCTTATCTTTCTCTCCAACATACCAGGAGTTCAGTCATTCCCTTTCACTAAACATAGAAGCAAGACAGACTTAGACTTAAACCTGAATTTAGCTAGATGTGCACAGGGGCCAATGTAATAAGACCAGTGTTCAGAATAACAGCTATAATTCATCCCCTGCCTTGCCCCACAGATTGGAAGCACACTTTTGCAAGCAAACTGCTCCCTAGCTTCTCTGGAGTAGTGGGTACTCCCACAGCATGGGTACTCCCAGAGCTCTTGCCACAAGTGAAAGACAGCTCATTCTGGCAAGAGTGAGAAATACTATGAAAAAGTGTTTACTTTGGATAAGGAATTAATTTTGTATCTGCTTTTTAGTTATATTATATGGTACTCTACACTTATCTGGCCATATAAAGGGCTACCAGACAGATTCTTTAAAACACTAAAAGGCTGGGGACAATGTATCTCCTTGTATTGGGTTTGCATGGCAAGGTTTTAGTAGCAGGGGAACTACAAGGATGGCTTCTGTGAGAAGATGCCAGGAGCTTCCTCCATGTCTGATAGAGCCAATGACAGCCAGCTCCAAGACGGACCCACTGCTGGCAAAGTCCAAGCCCAGCAGCAAAAGCGGTAATGCCTCTGGGATAACATTTTTGAGAAGGGGGAAAAACTGCTGTGCCACAACAACCATAAGAAAGGAGTGAGAATATGTGAGAGAAACAGCTCTGCAGACACCAAGGTCAGGGAAGAAGAAGGGGCAGGAGGTGCCAGAGCAGAGATTCCCTTGTAGCCTGTGGTGAAGACTATGGTGAGGCAGCTGTGCCCTGGTAGCCATGGAGATCCACAGTGGAGCAGACATACGCTTGTATCCCTTGAAGGATTTTTCTTCAGAACAGCTGAACGTGCCCTGATGGAGACTCTGGCCCCATGGAGACCCTGTGCTGGAGCAGGCTCCTGGCAGGATCTGTGGCCCCATGGAGAGAGGAGCCCAGGCTGGAGCAGGTTTGCTGGCAGGACCTGTGACCCCATGGGGGACCCACTGTTGTAGATTTAACCCTGTCTGGTAGCCAACACCACACCGCTGCTCACTCACCGTCCCCCTCACAGAGATAGGGGAGAGAACTAAAGGGTTAAAGGAAAAAGAGACTCGTGGGTCGAGATAAGAACAATTCAATAACTAAACTACAATAATATAGGAAATAGTAATAATTGTGAGAATAACAGTAACATATAAAAATATACAAATAAGTGTTACACAGTGATACTTCTCACCATCCAATGACCAAGGCTCAGCCCATTCCTGGCTAATGATCCCAGAAAAGGGAATGTCCCGAAACCAGAACCCCAGAACAGAGATAAGAGCCTGAGCATCCAAGACCAGGAGCTGACTGAGGGAGGGAGACAACCCTGGAAGAGGGACCTCCCCAAGCGAGATGACCTGGAAAGAAAGAAGAACTTTTGGACAGGCTCTCACCTATATACTCGGCATGATGTGCATGATATGGAATAGACCATTGGCCAATTTGGGTCTCAATCCTAAACCTAAAATCGAATCCTAGACTAGTAATCAGGGCTGTGCTCCCTCCCAGATTCTCCTGTACCTGCAGACACTGGCACAGCAGAGAAGCTGAAAGTTCTGGACTGTCCTGGCAGCAACTATAAACATCAGTATGTTATCAGCCTTCTTCTCAGCACAAATCCAAAACACAGCCTCTGTAGGCTGGTGAACAGCTAATCTTGTTTCTCCATCTGAAATGATTCTAAAATAAATACAGGAATGATTTACCTCTACGGGGTAATGTGCAATCATTTAAGGTGTTCCTTAAAGAGTGTATGTAAAATGCTGATAAATATTTGTGTAATAGCCTCTTTCTCTCTCCATCCTACAGTTTACAAATAGATGGTCTGACAATGTACTGATAAATCACCAGTATGTGTGTCCTTTGTTTTTTTTTGAAAGCAGTGCAAAGAGGCGAGTTAATGAGAGAACAAGGACAAACGTGTATAGAAACTGAGAACAAACCTTAATTTCTTGTCAGATATATTTATCTTTCCACTTACTATTCTTTTAGAATTTAGAGACAGCTTATTATCTGGCGTTATTTGCCACTGGTATTTCACTGTAAGCTGCAATGTAGCAGTGCACCACCACTGCATAGTAACCCTCCAGCAGACATAGCTGACAGCAGATAGCAAGCTCAACAAATTTAGCAGCAACAGAGAAGCAACAGTAACCTCCAGACCCAATTGATCCCTGTCTCAAAGACTCTGAGCAATAACCTGCTCTCAAGAGCCAAATAAGAGTAAGAAGAAGAAAACCAAAGCCAATAAGGGGATCAAAATACTGCATGGAAAGTATACTGCCCATGGACTATGGCAGATTAGGAAATACTGCTTTTTCTGCTCTAAGAAGTAGGTGACATAAAACCTGCACAGTATTTTCTCCCAGCTACTATGATGGCTTACTTGGATCACAGGAAACCTCCTGACTGTTGCCCTAATTTACATTTAAGAGAACAGCCCTACAGATAGTCTGTAAAGCTTATTTGTCCACCTCCTCCTTAACACTCTTATCGTATTACCTGCTACTGCTCCACAGCAAAGGGTAGCTTATCTGTTACATCTTCTTTGATGCTGGAACCGAGTCGTGTGGGTAACAACAGATCAGTGTCCAGTATCTCTGCAGTGACATGTCTTGCTACCTTTCATTCAAAATGCACATTTTCTCCAAAAATATTTTGCTGTTGAAACGGTTCTTTTGCAACATGTCTAAATAGCAGGGAGTCAGCAAAAGTCATGGTACTGTTGCAGTCAAACACAGAGTTTCATCGTGTTGAATGTTTCAATCTATCTAAAGAAGTAGGCATCTGATTTGAATATTCCACATAAACCAAAAGACTTTTAAAGAAGATATGACTCAGTGGTGTGACTAAGAGTGAAACAAAAT
>NW_010140800.1:36777-68103 GCF_000699245.1 Pterocles gutturalis
TCCCTAGTACATTATGAATAATTTCCTGCTTTTACTGTGTGATGTATGATCCTGTGCTAATGCTATTGTCTACATCTGAGACAAAGGGAGAAAGAGGAGTATGCAAATGATGAATTTGAGATAATATGAAATTCAGAAAAGGAAAAAGTCTTCCAAGAGGGAGATGGTTTAGGCTATGTCATATGTGTGAATCATCACAGGCAGGATGCAAGAACAACCATGAAAGCATTGGTGAAAATCAAAGAGTGAACTTACTTTCATTACCTTGTGAACTGGGAGATCCCCAAAGCAGCACCCAGGCAGAGGAACAAAAGTGGGAACACAGGCACCGTGGAGCTCAGTCCTTGCTAGAGGATCACTGAACCTGCTGTTTGTGCCTGGTTTTCGTGCAGGTGCAGTTTACCACCGTGCTTAGATCTTTCCCACAGCAGGGCAGGAATCTCATGCATGTGTAATAGAGCACCTGTAAATCTATCACATGTTTGTTATGTGAACATAATGTTCTACTTGTCAAACACACAAGGATAGACAACAGTTAGAATGATATTTATATTTTTCTAAACCTCAGCAGCAAGTCACTTGAGCCTGTTTACAAACCTCCTCACCAATCTTCCATTATTATCCTACATTATAACATCCAAAGAAATGAAAAAGACTTTCAATTTCTTAAATTTAAAGCACAAAAATAGGAAGAATAATGAATAATCCCACAATGATAAGAAAATAAGTGGGTTAATCCAACAAGTCTCTTACTGCTTATTTACACTTTATTATATTCCATTCTTGCCCTCCCACATTTCATCTCGGAAAGGACAGAGATTCTGTTCAAGCCTCAGAAACACTGACATGAATCATAATAATCCTTTGCATGCTGATGATCCACAGCTTTGTATCCTGTTTAGGGTAAACCAGTCTGTTACTCTGTCCTGATAATAACATCCAGTTGGCATTTCTCCTCGTATACTGAAACCATGAATTCTCTGACAGAAAGTAATATCTGTAGTGGTGCTTTGCAAAAAAAACCCCAAAAAATAATTCTAAAAAGCCTCATCCGGCCCTGAGAAAACCTCTCCACCTTGGCCCAGCTTTGAACACAAGAGCTGGACCAGATGACTGCTGGGAGTGTTTTCCAATCCCTTTCATTCTGTGATCTCTGATTTCACAGGTCTTTTCTAGGATATTTCCAAAATCACTCATATTATTTCAAAAAATGAAGAACAACACTGGAAAAGGAAGAAAAATGAAACAGGCGAAGATAAGGTTCAGATCTGGTTATGGGCAAAAATACCCGAATTGGTTACACGTGTTTATTTTAATCCTTATTTATAAACATGTCACAATTTATTTCACTGGGGTTCATCAGGTGTCACAATGACTGTACCATAGAAATATCAGACATACAGGAAAGAAGGCAAATATACTTCTCTTTATTTCTTCTACCTTGTCATTGAGTGTATACTTGATGAGATGGAGACAGAAGAGCTAAACCTGACATGATCTGTGATGATGGAAAAATTAACAAACTTCCTTATGGACACAATGTCCCAAAACAACATCTCCACTGATGTTTCCTCCAATGACTGATATTTCTTACACACATATGAGGAAAGAATATATCTATTCTTAGGAACTCTTTCCATTCTCTTTCCAATTTGGCAGGAAGCTTCTGCTTCTTGTCTGCTTTCCACTAGGTTTTGACAGTGAGTTAATCACCAGCTGTGATTCAGTCATCTGCAGTCTGTGGTGCAGATTCAGGTGGACTAATTTCAACCTAGAGCTTTTGTCAGCAGTCTTCTACCAGCTTAGTGCTTCTAAAAGTCTGAAGCAAGTCAATAGCAGGGCACTGCAGCTGGGGTGGAATCTAGAACCCAACATACTTCTGTTTAGAGATTTGGTTGCTACTTGTTTTCATTCAGAGATGCATTTACTTTAACAGCTTGGCACCCTCAGTTCCTATTAAGCAATTTCAAGAAACCTGAACCCACCAGAAGCACATTTCCTACTCTGAAGTGTGCTTCCAGAGGATGTTTATTTCCACAGCCAAACTCCCTCCAGTCTTAATTCTACCTTCACTAGAGACAATTAAAACAGACATGAAGAGGTTTTTGTTTTTTTTTTTTCTTCCTGCTTGTCTGTGATAGGATGGAAAATGTATTTGCTCTTGTCTGAGAATAAAGTTTGTCTTTAGATAATAATTCAATTATTTTCTAAAGCTTTCAGTGTTTGATTACCACTGGCTGAACTGGAACCTTTACATTCCTCTCACCTCCAGGGTTTATCATTATTAAGTTGGCACTTTTTTGTGTAATTTGAAAATTTTTCGCAAAAAAGACTTCAGAGAATTATTTTAATGTGTGTGTTGTACTGCCTGTAGAATTCCACAGTTAAAACCATCCTCTGAATTTCCAGGGCCTAAACATCAGAACATAAAGAAAAGAGGGCCGTTTTGGTGAGACTGTGACTCAGTGTTTTTCCTTGGTTACTTGAGGATATATATATTGCCATACCCAGAAGTGATTTGGATTCCAGGTACCTGCTCATGTGGTGTACCAGCTCTGCATCAGACCCACAACAGAACATTTTTTTCTGCCTCATGCTTGAAAAGGAAACCTGAGTACACAAACCAGATGCAGGCTGTTACATGCACTAGTTTTACTGGGATTCCATTTCTGATTTCCAAGAATTAACTGTAAATATGATTCACCCCAAACCTTAACCTGATGCCTTGTGTGGTTTTTCAGCTCCCTCTTTAGAAGAGGAAGAAAACACCATTTTTCCCCTTGCTCTTTTTCTGTCTTGTATGTGGACCCTTCTCTTGTAAGTGTAAATGTATTTTATTACACTGACACCAAGTGCAAAATCAGATGAACAATGGGACTAGTCAGAAGTTAATCTCCTGCGTGTTTCTGAGATGTAGGTCTTAGACTGTAAACAGTTCAAGGCAAGAATACTCTCTTGATAAGCTGCATATTTGTCCAAGACAGAGGATTTGATTTAGATTAAGCATTACTACTAACAGTCACTACTAACAATGAATCTTATATACATAATTACATAGAACTGAAAACTGCGCAACTGTATTTGTACAAATCTAATTTGCTTGATAATCAGCTCTGTTGGTATTATTAAGTAAAATCTTTTTGCAAAGGTCAGGCAAGACACAAACTCATTTAAAATGTCTATTTGTACTCATTTCTTTTATTTCCCCAAAGGCATGAAAAATTGCTTACAAATTTTAGCTTTTCATTTTGCATGAATAGTATATAGAGGACTCCTGACAGCACATTTTATTACTTCCAGTAGTGACAAGAGACTTCGTGAAGCAACATCAGAAAGGAAAGAAAATCCGAAGTGTGAATGTGTGTGTGTGAATAAGTAACTTGAAAGTGCAGCATCTTGTTTCTGTTACCAGAACATGCTGTTTTTTTCCATGTCCCCTCCTACTCATCATGAGTCCTGTGCTCCCTCACTTACTGTTTTTTTAAAACACGTAAAGCTCTATTAATGTGAAACACATGTTTTCATTCTTCAGTATCTGGAGTGTATCAGCTAATTACTCCCTTTAAGCAAATTCTTAATATGACATAAGTTCCATTTCACCCATTTGGACCCTTGCAAGTTGTTTTCTCCTGAAATAGAGAACAAATGAGATATTTTTTCTTCACAGTCATTGTTCTGGTGATTAATTTGTATGCATGCAGGAGACTCACATTTCTTGTTTCAAGTTTTTTGATCAAACCTGAATATTTCAGATCTTTAGCATGTGTTCTAAGTACTACATTAATCCATATTTTGAAGTCTTTCTCTTTCCTTCCTTTCCATACAGAAGAGAGGCATTTCTCTTTTTGTCAAAACACATCCTTACTTGGGAAAAAGTTCAGTTCTGCTATATTTTATTACAATTTTTCATTCACTTTTACTTTTCTCTTTAGCTAAATTTTAATTATTTGTTTTCCCTATACATCTATATATTATTTTATCTGTTAAAATTAAGGAAAACTTCCGTAAAACTTATGAAAACCAACAGATGTACAGTGAATGTAAAGCAGTTGCACTGATTAATTTGGTCAATATTTTAAAGACAAGAATATTACATCTCCTCCCTCAGGCTGCCTTGACTTCATCCTCTTTGTACTTCATTCCTTTTTTTTCTACATATTGTTATCAAAACCAAGTAGTGTCACCAGTGGTCAGAAGAATTACTCTTATTGTATTCTTACAAAGTTCTGATTGCACATGCTTTAATCATTAATTGGCTTACACTAACTTTCTTTTTTAACTTCCATCAGTCTTATTCAGTGTTTTTTTTCTGTCCTCTGAGTCATTTAAATGCTCCTTTTCCAAGTTTTCCATTATTTACACTTCTTCTGCCATTACCCTGTGCTCACTTTTGTTCTAGCCCTGAGTTCTAACAGTGTGACAGATACCGTATCATTTTTACTATATCAGTGATGAACGGAGTCCCCAAAATACATATCAATTTATTGATACAGAACAATATAGACTTTCATTTTAAACCAGTGGCACATTTTATAGTTGACATGTACTCTTTGTGGAAATGCTACTCCTTCCAGTCATCTCAAGTTTCTCTTTCTAGTGCAGATAAAGCTGTTTTCCATATAAAGTGCTTTGAAAAGCAGTGGACTGCTACTTTGATGTATGGATGCTCTGCAGTCTCTAAACACCAGAAGACATAAGCACCTACAAAGAATTTTTTTCAGTTTATAGTGATACCAAACAGTACTCACTTTGATCAGGCAAAAATATTCCATCATCTCTGCCCATTTTTTTGTCACTGTAGTCAGTTTAGCTCTCCAGCTTCACGGACAACAGAGTCCAAGTTGAAGCCTAAAGTTTGGAAGGTTGTATGCTATTAGGGAGATTTTCCCTTGTGTAGGTTAAGGAGCCCTTAACCCCTTCCATGCAGAGCTCTCATTTCTATTTCTGCAGGAAAAGGCAATGCAGGAAAAGGCAATGCAGCTTTTACTTTGGGATTCAGTTGTATCCTTTTATTCAATAATCAAAGAATGCATCTATGGACTCTCACCCAGTTCCGTGGAATGATTCATACTTTCTTCAGGCAATTAGTCTCCTTCATTACATTGGTCCCTCTACACAGTCCAGTATCTCTTTCCAAGGTAGCCTACAGTTTCCTTTGTTTCTCCACTCATTATATCTAAGCTGTAGCTTTTTAAACCAGATGTTTCTAGGTGTCTCTTTGGTTACATAAGGGGAAATACTTATCTCATTCATTGCTATAACTGAAATCAAGTTTGACCTGGTGACTCCTTTTGATTGAGTAACCTTTATTTTCCCTGTGTCCATCATACCTGCTTATTTGTGTCTAAAATAGGAAAAAATGTTCTCAAAATATTGTGTGAAAAATTTCATGAAATTATATCTACATTCTCAGAAATATTCAGGTATTTCAGCATCTGTTTTCACCATTAATCAGGACCAAAAGCCAAGTATTGTCATTCTTATTCAGGGGAGAAAAGTGGGTTTACACATTTGTAAACAAAAATTATGATATTAAATATGTCAACATCAACTTGAAATTAACATGTACACTTTAAATTGACATGTTGCTTTCAAATTATATCTGAAGTTATAAATTTGAAATTAAATATCTAGCTCAAATTGAAATTAGAACACAACAATTGCATTACTTCAGAATAACCCACAGAAAATTGTAGTGGTTTACTAAGTGGCAGAAAGGAGCTGGAACATGATTGCATAATTTGGGAAGAATGATATTTTGGGTTTTTTTCTGATTATCAGGGCATTTCTTCAGCAATGTTATGGCTTCTGTGTCAATAGAACTGGAGTGCGTAAAGTATGTCTTGTTTAGTCTTGACTGATGCTGTTGAGACCACATATGAGCAGGGAATTCATGGGAATTCAAGGTTCCAAACAGAAACAGACCAGGTTTTCATGGTAACAAGAAGAATTTACTTACCAACTAAATGGCACAGTATAATAAATAAGCAAAGAAAATAAAGAACATGGCAAAACTTGCATGATATGGCAATTTCTTGTGCTACAATGCTATCTAGGAAACTTATTTACATGTTGATCATATAGCCAAAGAATGAAATTTTTTTTAGAAATACTGTGAAAGAACTATGATTCGTTCAGAGAAAAAGTACTAGGAAAATTACTTATTAAACTAGAAATCCTGTCTAATCTAAGCGCCAAAGTTTCAAGAATTTGTGAAGCTGCAGATGTAAACCTCTTCACTGGCAGAAATTTAAGAGCAAAGTAATGCAATTGGAGTGTTGTACTATCTTCTGCTATTTTAACAGAGATTATCTTAATCTATGCAGGATAATCAGACATCATGTCTTAATCTAAATAACGTTACTTTTTCTTATGGAAATCCATGATATTTGCTGTTCTCAGGCCTGCTAAAGAATTAGGACTGAATGATAGATCTATAAAGCTGTTAGTTTTGACAATGAGATAACTATTATTCCTTCTAAAAGGAATGCAAAGTGCTAAAAAAGTTTTATTCAGCCCTAAATGAAACACACATCAGTTAACAAGAGGATTACAAAAGTATGTTTGCCATACCATGAATCTAGTTAACATCTTGCAGTAGTTGTAGTTCTATTTGAACTTATTCTACAAAAACCAAACCAAACTAAACTAAACCAAACCAAACCAAAAAAAGGAACAGTGTAAAGTGTTGAAAAGTTATTGTATTAGTTATATTAATATGTGAGAAGCTCAACATGAGCTGGCAATATGCACTTGCAGCCCAGAAAGCCAACTGTATGCCCTGGGCTGCATCAAAAGAAGCATTAGCAGCAGGTCAAGGGAAGTGATTCTCCCTGTCTGCTCCGCTTTCACAAGATCCCACCTGGAGTACTGTGTTCTGCTCTGGAGTCCTCAGAACAAGAAATACATTGATCTGTTGGAGCGGGTCTAGAAGAGGACAACAAAATGAGCAGAGGACTGGAGCACCTCTTCTATGAAGAAAGGCTGAGAGAGTTGGGGTTGTTCAGCCTGGAGAAGAGAAGGTTCCCAGGAGACCTTATAGCAGCCTTCCAGTACCTGAAGGGGGCTACAGGAGAGATGGGTAGTTACTCTTGATCAGGGAATGTAGTGATAGGACAAGTGGTAATGGGTATAAGCTGAAAGAGGGTAGATTTAGATTAGATATTTGGAAGAAGTTTTTCACTGTGAGGGTGGTGAGACACTGGAACAGGTTTCCCAAAGAAGTTGTGGATGCCCCACATCCACATTAGTTGGTCATCTAATTAGCATATCATTTACATAACATTTCTAAACTATGCATGCTCTGAGGGGAAGGATATCTAAGTGGACTGGGGTCTTCATGGCAGGGGGTGTGATTTTTTGTATCATAATTATATTAAAATGACGATACGTTACTTTCAGGTGGTGCTAATCACTAATTTGTCTGACTACTCTAAGTATACTGATTAAGCAGCCATGTAGTTTACATATTTTCCAGGATGTTCCCCTTTTCAAGGGTAAATATAACAATCCTTAAGTGATTAAAATTTCTTCTTTGATAGTCTCAAGGATGATCATCCTAATTTAGACAGAGAGTACATATTTGTTACATTAGCTCTAACTCGACTTGCAACAAACTACCCCATAGTCCAGCAAGCAAATTATTGGCACTGAGGATTCATTGTAGGTGAGTATCATATTCAGCGATAGAGAAGATCTTCCTATACTGCAGAAGGGATCAGTTCCAAAGAACTTAAGTGTAAAACATTACATGCAAAACATGATTCTTAAAATTTTAATATTTCATTTTCATGAAAATTTTATGTAAGAAAGTGAGGCTTTAATTTTTGTGGGGACACTGTCCACGGCATTACACATGTTTCTAAGATGCAGATGAAGAAGAGAAAACAACAATTTCTGCTTGATTAACACTAAAATGAATTTTGGCTTAGGAATTTAAATCTAAAATATACTGTTAAGCACAAGTTATATATTTGGAGAAAAAAATTTAAAATTATGAAGAGGTATTCAGGATATCTGGTCTCATTCATTGTTTTGATACTGTAATATGTCTCCATACAGGCTTAGAAATGTATAAAGACACACATCATTTCTCAGAATAGGGTATCCTTCCTCATTCTGAGTTCTACAAAAAACTCTCTCCTATCTATTTAAACTGAAAAACTGTTTCTGGGCAGAGACTTTCTTTTATTCTGATTCTATACATCCGTTACAAGGAGAATTTAATTTCATTTGGGATATTTAGGTGTCACCATGAATAATAACTAACATTTATTCTACTCTGCTTATACTTGGGTAAGTTATGAAGGGGGGCAATTTGTAATTACTTTTTTGTCCTTTAAAGTATATTTTGTCATTATGCTGCTTTTATTGTTAAATTTTATCACAAAATATAGAAAAAGTATAAAGTAATGAAACTTAATTTTTACTTCCCAAGTTGACAATTTATATAGATGCAGGAAAGGCAGAATTGAACGTTTGTAATTTTCAGTTAAACTAGTTAAAGCAGATATTCCTCCTGGAAGAGATTTGTTACAAACGTCTTCGAAATACCCTGTATTTGAAATATCTTGTATTTAAAATGTTCTTTTATTTCTAATGCAGTTTCTTCCACTGAGAGAAGCTCAGGTTCTTTGTGGTATAGTAAATTATTTGCCGGATAAGAGGAAGCCAGATGTTCAGAAAGCTTCTTTGCTGTTGAAGCCTTTAAGAGATATTTTAGTTATGTACCAGAATGAGCAATTAGCATTCAGTAAGCCACTCTTCAAAGACCAGTGGTATAAGCGTATTTGCTCTAAAAAATATTCGTATATGAGAAAGGTGGAAAAACACCAACTAACCTCTAGTGCTCTGGAAAAGAAACTTAGTTAGACTTTAATTAGCACTTAGCAGTCATTTAATGAATGGGGTGTCAAAGCCTAATCCATGAAGCTGTAACTGGTGTTATCACTGGTTTAAAAACTGTGTATTAACACACAGGTTTGGAAAAACGCTACAGAACAGCACCAGGGAACTGTGACACTATGAGTTCCAGGTCTGTGAGTCTGTCAGGCCTGGTCACCTTGGGAAATCAAGTTCTGTGAAGAGAACTGTGGTCTTACTGTGAGCGAGCTGGGAGTTTCTCTAATTCTTTGGATTCTGAGAACTCTAAGATGAGATCTTGAGTTGTCACAGACAAATGTATGACACTTCAATTGACTGTCTGCTGAAGTTCATGGAATAATTTGGAAGACTGCTTGTTAATTGTTTAAAATATTTCAATAATTTGTAATTAGCCCTCAGAGCCTTAGTGAAATCATAATATCAACATATTGAGTACTGGAGTCAGTGATACTTTTAGAAGAAACTGAAATTGCAACATAAAATCATACAACAGAGACCAAAAAGCTGCATTTTGCAGAGGAAAAACAAGCTTTTCTGGTCTACTAGATTCATCAGAAGGTCGTTCAACAGAAACATTCCAGAGAAATCTGTACTTAGTGGACTGGGAACAGAGGAGATCAAAAATATGTGTAAATTGTAGACAAAGCATATATTTATTGCACCTATAAAGTAGAAACTGACTAAGCATATTGCAATTAATACTAGCTTGCCTTAGACCCAGACATAAACACACTAAAACAGTATAAACAATATAATAAGTGTTGTAACACTACTAACAATATAACCAGCAAGAAGCACTTTTTAACACTGCTAAGTATAAGAATAATGGGCAACCCTGCCGAAGCAAACTGACTTAAGGCATAGTTGCCTAAACAGGACAGAGGAAAACAGTGCAAACTAAAATTTGCAAGATAAGAATCAAGGATGTAAAACAGGCAGGAGAGTGGTGTGGAGGAACCAGAACAAAACTGCAGAACAAACAAGAAAGATGCCCATCATCACATACATGCTGGGGTAGTCCCATAAAACCAGCCTCAGTCGGATTGTAAGAACTGAGCAGAACAGTGGTTCAGGGATTCAGGATGGTCTCTTTAGATCAATTTATCATGGTCAAACAAGCTGCAAGAATATACTAAAAGAATATGCTAAAAGAGATTAATGTAATGCTTTGTTAAGAAATAGAACAAATGAAACAGTTGCAAGTTGTGAAAATGAGAAAAAAAAAAGTTAGTCAAGATTAAGAACAAAACAAAACCTAGGGCGATTTCTGAATACTAGTGATGGATCTACACAGATACCTACTTTTTTTTAACATTGAATTGTAAAATACAGTAGAATAAAAAATATCAACTACTCATATATCAGAAAGGCTTACACATTTGTCAGTTTCTGTCTTTCTTAATGCAATAGGAAAAAAATGTCAGTGCGTATAGCTCAAAAATATCCATTTAAACGTGAACTAGCTCAGAGGAGACACCTGTAACAATAGAAGTTATAAAAATAGCAGAAAACAAACCAGAATATTATGCGGGTCCCATCTTATGTTCTGACATGAATATATTACCTCTGAAGTTTTTGAGAACTAGGGCAGAAAAATAAAGAACAAAATAGTCCACCGGAAATCAGAAGAACATTACCTTGATAGGAGTTGGGAAAATATTAAGATTGTGTGGCTAAATAAATTGTATAAGTAGCAAGGAGCATGACTGAGACAGATAAAATGGTAGTAGAGCAAATGATGTCTGACACAGCTAACTCAATTAAAACTGGAACAAGGAAATACTTATATTAAATAGCAAATAATTGAATTTTGGATCTTATCAGCACTTTCAGTTATCTCAACCAGAAATTTCAGGAGGTTACTTACATGTTTAAAAATTCTGTATCAAAAGCAATTACTTGAATAAGCAAATATAGAACAAAAATATATAAGAAATGCGTATCCTCATATGAAGGTATTAATCAACTGCTAAAGATTAAAGTTAAGGAGTAACTGCGGAAATACACATGGCAATGGTTGAGCAGAAAACCCGTATTTTTGTGCCTGCGGTAACATATGGGAAAAGGCAATAGGGAGAAATTAAGAGGCTCAAAAAAAAAAAAAAAAAAAAAGGCAGATGTGAAAGTTGAACCTCAGTTTTCTAAAGCATAGTCTGATGACTGAGTTACAAGCCTACAGATCCTTGAAATGGATCATATGGATATCATGCTTTACTTGTGTACTTGCCTTTCCTCATCTCTTCATCATCACCCTTTCTCATTTTTGTTTAGGAAAGTAGTTTTAAGCTGAAGTAGAGTTTTTATTTTTAATCACTGTACTCTCAAAACAGGAACACATTGAGATGGAAAAAACAAGTAAAGAAGAAACAATGCTGGAATTTCGTATTTGGAAGGTTTGGCAATTTTGACAATGGATTATGCCAGGAGCAACCAGATATTTATCCTGAAGTCTGCCTTCGGTACCAGCATGATATGTCAGAATTCTTTTTCCTTTAATCTTGATCTTTTTTTTTTTTTCTTGCCTGAAAAATTGTTACTAAAACAAGATGTGAAAAGTCTTCACTGTAACAAAGAAACTGGACTGGCAGAGGCAGCAAGTGTTTTATTAGTCTTAGAAGTGATCTGGGCCATTCACAGAGAGGAAAATATTTGTTATAGCATACTTAGTCAGGAAAGGCTTTTTTGAAGGCTATTCTGAGGATAATGCAAGGAATACCCTGAATCTCTCTGCTGAATAAAAGGAATGGCTTAGCTCTG
This sequence comes from Pterocles gutturalis, assembly GCF_000699245.1. Classification (NCBI taxonomy): domain Eukaryota; kingdom Metazoa; phylum Chordata; class Aves; order Pterocliformes; family Pteroclidae; genus Pterocles; species Pterocles gutturalis. The sequence continues at coordinate 48,418 of NW_010140800.1, forward strand.
TATAGCTGTAGTTTCATGTTAATTTACTTCTCCTATCAGCCTTGACACTTTTCTTTGTTATATTAATGCTCATGGGACAATCCTCATAGGGCGCTCTACTAATAGCCTGCAGGGCACGCACCATTGAACTGGAGTACCACTCTCTCACTGTTATTGCATAGATTCAGCAACCACAGGCATTTTGCAGTACCAAGGTCATAAAAAAAAGCATTTATTAAACCACATTTGCAATATAAAGTCATGGGTACAGCTATGTACTTGCATTTCTCTCCTACATTCCATGTATACTTTCTTTCTTGTTTTGCTACACTAGAATCATAGCATCTTTATCAAAACCTAACACTGACAGTGTTTCAAACATGCAGACAGTATTGCATTTTACTTGAACATTTTCATTTCTAAGATATCTGTCACATTATTACTGCAGATATTTTTATAGAATAATATTCTCTTTAGGGAAAAAAATACAAACAAAAGAAACCTGCTCTTAACAAGAAGGACAGGAAGAAAACTGGCACCTGGAATGTAGGTTCAGGACAGTGTGAGAATATAGATGCCTCTAATTTGGTATTTGGAAAGAATGGTTTCAAGGAAAAATAAATTATTAGATCTCAAGAAACATTTGTTCTGAATGGTCACTGTTCTCAGGTTTTGCTTAATAACAAGAAAAAACTTTATATAGCCATCTGGCTTTAACCATCTTGAGAATACCTTAAAGGGGCTGAAAGAGGTAAGTTTAAGAGATGCTTCAATGAAGCTCTGAAAAATTCCAGTGATTAGTGGCCCCTGAACTTCTGACTCACTGACTAGGATCCTTGCTAAAATCTCCATCTCTGGATAGGAAATTTAAGAAAATCAGAAGACTATAAAAAAAAAAAAAACAAAAACCAGAAGAGAGAGTATCCCTAATCCTGCCTCCTCTTTCACATGCACCTGAATACATAGATTGAAGTTAAAGTTTGAAGTATGTAACAATGCAGACATTAGACTAATCCTTAAGGCTGCCTTTAGACCCTCTCCATGCCAAACTGAAGATGTGCTTATAATTAGCATGGCAGTTTTGGTACCTTTTTTTGCTACCGGCTTTGCCACATCATGCTGCTGTATCTTGGTGTTGTGTCCACAGCATTCTCATGAGCTCATCTGTTTGAAAAATACTGTGTAAACTTACTGTGTACAGCCCAGAGAGCTTGACCTACAGACCCTCCCTTTTAGAGGCTTCACCTAACTCTTATGATATCTAAAAATAGGCTTTTATACTCTACCAGGGCAGAATCTCTCCACTTTTATTTGTACAGTTGATTTTTTTGTTCTTTTGGATTATTTCAGCCCCACAGCTCAACAAAGCTGCACTGAAGAACTTACCTCTATAATGCCTCTTTGATTATCACTGGCATTTTGGATCAAGAATTCTAAAAGATCAGCTGTGTAAGAACATTTCCAGAAAAATTTTTATTTAGTCAGAATTAGTTTTCCTTAAATACAAACCTACAGTGTCTGTATGCATTTTCAAGTCTGAAAACCTACTAATCTTCCACCCCTACTCTAAAATCACTCCAGTGGTGGCACGCTGCTCTGAGAACAAAGATTTTCCTGCAACTGCTCAAGTGATACATCATGTCCCAGTAAATCACAAGAAGGAATTCCACACTGTAAGCTGGAAACAAAAGCAAGGGTTCCTGTTGGTCTCATATTTATGGCAGCAACAGTGGTAAGAGAAAGTTGTTTAGTGTAAGAAAAAAAAAAAAAAATCACAATAGGACACAATAGGACACATGTTTCTTGATGTGTTTGTGCAGAACACCAGAATCCAACATGGTACCACAGTACCATAACATCACTACAAATACTGCGTTATCAAAGACTCGTGCACAATCAGCAAATGTTAGAATTTTTTTCTAGGATCAAGAAGAGGTCTGTTGTCTTGGATACATATGGCATGGACATAATTTGAAGAGTAAAGTAGGGTATATAGCATCATGAAATAATAAATAATGCCCTAAACTTTACTTCATAATTTTCAACCTTATTTCATCTTTTATAATTTCTGTTACAGCAGTAATCTTGACAAATTCCTGCAAAAAAAAACAGTGGGATGAGTGTTTTTTATGGTTTAAGTAAAACATAGCAGCTTTAGCTGTAGGTGAACCCTCACCTTCATAGCAAAATTAAGCCATAAGCCAGTTGTTTTTCATCTTTTCCTCTCATTATTTTGTACATGTTGATAATGGAATATGATTTTCTATTTATTTTTGCCTCACAATTGACTTACACTCCCAAGGTACATTCCTAAGAACAATTAAAGTGCTCCCTGAACCAGAGTATTTCAAGTTCATAAAACACCAGATTAAAACTGCCTCCCCTAAGATTATGTCTGTGGTAGAACTTGGAAGAGAATATCAAATACAGTAATTTGTTCATTAAATCGCGTTTATCCAGGGTTTCAGACTCTTTAATTGTAATTTCTCCAAATTAATCACTGCCATTCAGTAAAATTAACCATATATGAAATGATTTTTTATATAAAAGTTGTGACAAAGCAGTTTTTCAGTACATATGCCACATGATGCAGCCTTCTGTTCCAACACTGCTATGTTGGAACTTAAATGGAATGTACACAGAGATCTATTTTGTATTAAGAACACTTCAAGCACACTAGTCATAGGCAAACATAGTTTTATCAGTGTGCCTGTTACCAAAGTTAATGACAGTCTAAAAGACTGCAAAGCTACATGTTATGTTGAAAATCCATTCTGTAAAATCTTTCTTGTTAAGGAAAACTACCATGACAGGATGAGCTGCCTGATGAAAAATAGATGCTGATTAAACACATAATGTTGTGGCAATCCAAACATACAGCCAGCTTCTCAGTGTTGGACTTTGTGAGTGTACTTTTAAACCTTATATCTGATATCCCCAATTAAACATTTTGAAGTCAGTGAAGAATTTGCCTGTGAGTGCCATAGCTGTATGGTACCTCCCAGTTAGTTCATAGATGCAGGTTGCCACATGTAAAGAAGAGCCTGACTGGTTCATATTTATGGATTACCCAAAGCAGACTTTAATATTTGTTTGCTTAAAATTATTAGACAAGATGATTACTCAGTAAACACCTTCCAATCACATACACAATTTGTGAATACTTGCTGCTTGATGTTTTAACTTTTTTTGTAATTCTGGTTTTACTTTTGTTACTAGCTGTGTTTTCTGAACACTGGACAAAGAGTTTTTGAAACTCCTGCCTTTTTTCATGTGTAAAAATTAGAAATAAGTAGGAAAGAGTAATAGTATATTTAATAGCTTAAAAATATTTGCTATCAAAATGTTCTGCTAATCTAAAACATGAAAGAGGGTCTTAGAGCAAGACAGAGTAGAGCATGGCACTGCTAATGCTTTGACAAGGTAAAGGCACTGTGGTCCCTAAGCAGTTAACACAATCAAACCAGTGACACAATTACCTGGTAAAGGGAATCTAAGAGGAAATCTGGCTTCTCGTATTTATGACTAAAATAATACTAGTCTACAGAGATTGTTTGATTTTGGCAGATTTATTTTGTGGATAATACAGCCAAAGGCCTTTTGAAAGATTCTGAAAGGCTAATACTTGAACCCCTTTCTGCCTGGGGAGCGTGCTTGCCAGGCTACAGAAACTATTCCTTTCATACCTTTTGCCTGTGATATTTTAGCTTCACTGCACAGCAGAATGTTGTGAATTTAGAAGGTTTTATAAGATTCTGTGGGTACAGCTGTTATGCTACTGACAAGATGTGGTGTGGTATTGTAGTAAGGTTTGAGTCCATGTAAGTAACCATTTTCAAGAAAGTGATCCATTGTGTATCAAGTTCAAGAAATAAGCCTCCAGCTTAGATCTTACTGATAAATGTTGATACAGGGCTTGTTCCTGATAGCTATCTTTTCGCTATGTTCCACTGCCTATGTGTGTGATGTGCTTTTTTCCTATGCGTTTTATTCTATTTTTTACCTCATTCAAAATAAAACAAAAAAAAATCCACCAACTTACAGAATTCATAATTGTATACACCATATCTTCAAATGCTGTAGGTTGGTAAAGCTCCACTATACTTAATAGTAAGACATATGTTTAAGCTATTTAAAGGATTAACTGAAACAGTCTATTCGTCTTTCTCTATTTGTATAATAACAGATCCTGTTTTGTGGAGACCTATGACATATAAATCCATGAAGACCAACAGATAAGTGTGGTGTTTGGACTGGATGTGCTTAATTGTACACCTCAGAGATGACATGTGGAATAGCTGTCAAGTAAAATATATATACCTCACTGTGCATTAGTTGTTATGTCAATCATCCTCAAACATAATTGCAAGATCTAACAACCTAAAGGAAGAATACCAAGGATGCCTGCACAGCTATTTGTCTCTGTCAGGTCAGTGGGAATCTATATAGTATTTTTAAATTTGTTAGGAAAATCATGCAATAATCTCTTTTGATGTTGCAAGCTTGTGCTGAGGTATGCTTGAGATACACTATGTTGCTTCTGATAACTCATTCCCTATAAGCGTCTCTGGTTTGAAAGTTAGTAGCTACTCTGATACTCTTTGTCCCCATAGTTCAGCAGATCTATAGAGAGCAACTTTTCTGTCATAGGGCAAAATCCCCAGGAAGTGCTTCATAGCATAGCATTATGAGAAATATTATAAGTTGAAGTACTTTTTTAAAAGAAGAAATTGCATAGAAGTATTCCCACCACTCTGTTAACCATGCATACATAACTCCCAATTTTTCTTAACTAGAATTTAAGCATATGACTAAGATTAAGCACCCTTTTAAAATATGGGTATCTTTCTAATTCAGGTTTCCAGTGTTCAGTCACAACAGACCGAATTTCAGACATTAAGTAATCAAACCAAACTGCTCGTCAACAAACTCCTATCAAATTATTATTCATACAAAACATCTGGTAAGTGTTTCTGAAAAGCAAATTGAAGAAAATAATATGTTGGCAGCCATATTCTGAGCAGCGAAAGACATGACACTCAGTGACTAAACTGTATTTTGAATTACTTGAATCAGTCTTTTTGTTATCCTTCACTGATCTGCCATACTGTTCTAGATGAGGTATCAGTGCTGTTCATCTTACAAGCATGAGTTTTTTAACTAACTAAGCAGATATAGAAAATACGGAGGAAAAGGCTTGCTAATACTGGAGAGATGTGTGTATTCTGAATTTTTATGTCCCTTATCTTTTTACAAATTTAAAAAAACTTCTCACTCAGGAGAAGAAATATTTGTGACAATATCGCTGAATATACAATACAATAAACAAGACAATAAGTAAGATCGGTTTAAATAGTCTTTGGGGAAGATTTATTGAACATACCATAGTTGCAATGTACGTCTCTAACCATGCCACTGCCACCTCAGTTTCAAGTTTCAACATTTAATACATAATACGATAATTCTGTTGAAACTCCATTTCATTGAATTAAATGTGACGGGAAATAAAAAACCAACAAAACAAAAAAAACCCAAAAAAAACCCCAAAACACTTCACATGTCAACTTAGATTGGACTTGGCCATAAAGAAATAACAAATCTGATGTAACATTTGCTGGCAGACTGTTAAGGAAAACACGATGAAGCCAAAGAATTATTCTCTTGGAAAACCTTCTCTAAGTTACAACGGTCTCTGCATTCAGGCACGGATTTGTCTAACACTGAATACAAATAAATGCTGATTGCAACTCTGGTAAAGTTAAAAGGAATCTATTGTACATTGAATAACTGGGATGATGATGACACACTCAGTAGATAATGGCTTCTCCTTCTGTGCGTGCCATTTACACTGAATTGCTATTAAGCAGATGGAAACTCTACACTTGCAATCTCAGAAAAGTATATCTCAGAGCTTTTGATCAAAGCTAATTGAAACTATAACGATTTTTTGCACATGTGCAGCAACTGCCTCCCTTTCTAGCTGCTGACAGGCAAGACGGTTATTTGAAAGAACTTGCTTCTCTGTGGTTTAGAAGAAGAAAATAGATACTATCTACAGGAGAAAATCTGGTTACAGAAACAGTTAAAATTGCTGTACATTAATTCTTTCCCTGTGCCTAGGCCAAATCAAAAGTTGCAGAAAAATAAGTGGTGGCTACGTGCTATGAGAAGTCAATGATTGCAGGCCAATTTCAGAGAGGCCCCATACCAACCTTGACATGTTTGTGCCATGCATAGGCTTTATGTTCTAGGCAGCAGTGCTGGTCAGGGTTGTCCGTAACAAATTAAGCATAGCATACTTGTCCCAGAAGCTACACAATACATAGTTGCATACAGCAATACCACTTAACACGTTACTAATTCAACTCATAAATCACACAGACAGTTGCCTGGTATTTGCAGGTATGGAATGTTTGCAGCAGAGCCAGGAAAAAATGATGTCATTTTGGCACTGGAGTATCAAATGATAGTGATGCTCACAGTCTTTATTACAGAGGGAAGATCTGGTACATCTAGCTTCTTCTGAACAAAGCATGGGCAAAACCACATTTACCAGATCTCTGCACTAGAAGAAAACATGTTCCACAAGCTTCTGTGGTGCTCCAGTGGATGCTGTTATTAGCTGATCATTTTGGGAAGTTAAAGTAGGACAAATTTGGCTATGCAATAACTTTTAAAAAGCATCTTCATAACATGGTTACATGAAAAATATACAAGTTTGTAACCCTTTTGTCAAGACTAAATTAGGAGCAGCAGTGGCCAGCTTGAGGTTTTACTGGTCAGTAATAGTTACTAACTGAAGCTCTTATGAAACATGGAAAAATCAGCAAAACCATATAATCCTATCTCACATATACTGAGTCAAACAATTCAGAAAAACGGAACTTTACTGAAGAAAAGAAAAAGATGAGGGAGATGAACAGACCAATATATAATTACTAATTTCTCAATGTACAACAGCAAAATTTATTTAAAGCTCATTAAAAATATTTAAATACTCAGTATTCTCTTTGAAAGTACTTGCCATGGCAGTGTGCTGTGTTCCAGCTCCTGTAGTGGCACCTTGTCCTGTGATAGCTGCTGTAATCTCTCCTGGATCGTGCCCAGCAGCAAAACCCTGCCATGCTGCAGCAAGAACTATCACCCCTTCTCCACCAGGTGCTCTGCCTCATCACCACTAATCACTAGCTGCTCACGTTGGTGATTTTTCTTTTTTAACAACAGCAAGCAGCACAAAAAACATAGTTCCCTGCCCTGTTTATCTTTGTTGTTTTATTTTTAAATGACTCATGTCTTCTTATCTCACAGTGTATGTCTCTAATCTCCTTTTTGATACTGATGCCTCAGATTTGGGTGCCTTTCACACCTCAGGTGTGCTTAGGCATAGTTATTTTCCCAGACTTTTACATATTGTGTCAGCTAAGTATTTTCCTGTACTTTATGGCGGACCTACTTTTTAGACAGAAAGTTGTGATATGTAAATACAAACGTTCAGTGCAAGCTGAACATGGTTAGGGCTTATCTGCTCGTCCCTTTTCACTGATTTTTCAACCAGGTTAGGAAAAAACACTCCTTTAGCAACCAAACCTCTGGAGCGTTCTGGGCAGGATTACTCTTCATTTTTAAAGATTCCAGCACCAGGCTGACGAATACAAAGCAGATGCACGCTGTGAGCTTGCAGTGAGCATTCAAGTCAGTGGTGTTCGTTGTCTTGTGGTTATGGAAGAGATTAAGGTGCTAATCAGATCTGAAGGATATTTAGGTCCTTAGCCAGCTTAGATGTTTTGGGAGAAAAGAAAAAAAAAAGAAAAAAAAATCAGTAAAGATTCAGCTGTTGCCTTAGGCCTGAGAGACTTTTGAAAGTCTTAATTTATTTGCATCTAGGGTTCTTTTTTGCTACATAGCACTGTAATTATTTCCTGACATTGTGAGGATTATTTCGTGAATACTACAGAGATATTGAGGTACAATGAAATGGAAGCAGTATAAATACCTAAAAGGATTAGAGACTGGTGCAACCTAATTAATGAAACATGGTCAAGTAACTTCTGCACTTAAATTGGTGGTGCCTTGGTTGCTAGCCCATTACTGTCACTGCTTTAAGTAATAAAATAATAGCATATGTCTTAAAAAGCAATGTCAGGTTACAGGGGGAAAACTGTAGTGCTTTGAAATACTGCAGTACAATCCTATTATGTACATGATTGGTTTTGACAGTTCTGTGGGTTCAGGAGAAAAGCCTGAAACTGTCTTCCTCTGCTAAATGTCTTTGGCGTTAGGCACTATGTACTGTGAGTGAGCAAAGCTGAATTATGTGCCATGCTATTTTTCTCTAAAAAATTGAAGTACAGGAAGAGGACTTACATATCTGGTAAGCAGCTGCCTTTAAAAAATACTTTTAAATTTTCTTTATGAAGCTAGAGAAAACCCACTGATTCACTGGAAATTAAAAGTAGGCCTTAAAGAGAAATCTCTGTAGAAGGGGTACCAACTTGTCACTGTTGTTGTTCAAATAATTTGAATACTAAAAAAAACAAGATAATGTCTCTAAGCAAAATGCGAGATAAAAACAGAACCTTATGTACTAGCACAGATCCTTCAGCACTCTTCTCTGTATCTGCAATGAGCCATAGGTGTAACCTTGAACTTTGATGAAATGTCAATCTGGATCTGAGCAGTGCAGTTCAGGCCTATGTCTGTTTTCAAATATGAGGAGCAATCTTCTGTGTATATCCTTCCTACCAGTTTTATTGCTGTATCTATTTCTTTTGGCTTTCCTTTTTCCTTCTTCTTTGAACATGAAAAAACCCCAATATTGATTTTCACCCATAGCTCTTGTTGCAACACTCTCTCAAGAATGTACAATTTGTTTGGGATTTATTAAATATCCATGCTGACCAAAAAAAAAAAAAAAAAAAAAAGTTGTCTGATTGGGTCAAGATTGGGTCAAGAAAACTTGTGGGGATTGTTTAAAGGCAGATAAAATTTCTCATGCTAAATTTGAAATATATTTTGGAAATGTGAAAAAGAAGTAATATATATATAAGTACTTGAATTTTTTTGTATTAATTTAAAACATGCTAGATCAATCCTAAACATATATTTTCGTCTCTTTAAAAATACTATGAGTCTTCACTTTTATCATAAGCAGACTGAGGAGAAAGACATGAGGACCACAAGGAATCAGGGATATGTTGCCTAACTACAGAGGAACAACGAAAACAAAAACATCTAATTTATAAAAACATGAACTACATTTTTATCAGGAAAGACAAGTATAGTCTACAAATTCCTATAGTTTTCAGACATGCCAGTAAGCATATATTTGCCCTGTGAAATGTTGCAAGACACCCCAAAAGCCACAATGTGAAAACTAAGAAACAAAGACTGTGAGAAAAGTAGTATTGAGAGGTTTTGAAAATGGCAGCCGTTTATCCAAATTATAGCACAACATGAGAGTGTTCATACATCATTAATAGAAACTGAAACATCTGGTGAACGAAAACCAACTTGAGGTATGCACAGTTAGATACGGGCACTGAAATTCTTCTTCTAATTCTTCTTATAGTAATATAGTACAACAAGCATCTTAGAGACTACAAAATGAACAGTATACCACAAATGATAAGAGGAACAATAGCTATTGTCAGGCGAAGACAAATACAGACAGGATTTATGTATATGCAAACCTTATTTTGGAAGGTCATGTTAGATGTCAGTGTGTCAAAAATGACAAAGTGCAGGCCTGAATTTGCCAAGGGCAGACCACTTAATTTTAGGGAGTAAGACTATAGGATATGGTATTCCAATACTGTGGATCTTTAAGGATTAATCTATCTTTTTGTTCAGTTTTCCTTCAATTAAACTATTAGCAGAATACTGTCAAAAAACATCCAGATTCATTTTTCATATAATAAAACCTAAAACTTTGAAGAACATTTCTTTTTTCCTTTCTTTCTTTTGAGGACATTTCCTTTTGCAACTCATCTGCCATGTAATGGACATTTTAAATAAGCACCAAAAAAAGCAAACAGAGAAAAACATCCGGATAAGGCTGAAATTAAACCTTGCATGAATAGTTTCAAATGCAGTTATTAATGATGGGGAAAAAAAAAAATCAGAATCAAGCCTGGAATCTGAACCATCCACTAAATGTAATTTACCCATATTACAATCCAGGTTTGCCATGAATAGCATGTTTGCTGACCAATACCTTTAAGGAAAATACGTTCACAGACTTTCAGATATTTTACAGAAGACTAAGAATATAATTTAGCAATTTTATGAAAAAAACTTCTGCTAAATCAATAAAAAATGCATGCAGGCACATTTTCTCTCTTCATTGCAAAGTGAATTTGACTGATTTTGTGGAGTCTCCTTCTCTGGAGACATTCAAAGCCCGCCTGGATGCATTCCTGTGTGATCTGATCTAGGTGTCCTGCTCCGGCAGGGGGATTGGACTAGATGATCTTTCGAGGTCCCTTCCCATCTCTAACATTCTGTGATTCTGTGATTCTGTGATGACTTTTGATTTAGTAGGAAGGAGTGTTACATTAGCAAGCTTCTTACAAAGAAAAGAAATCCAAAGTGAAAACATCATACTAGTTTAGATTCTCTTGAGCAACTTTGAAAATCTAGAAGGGGAAATATGTGTCACAATTTACAAGGTACAATTTAAAAATTTATTTCGTTTGTGATTAGCAATGACCTTAGCATACTGCCAATATATTGAAGCAAAAGTCTTAGATGAAAAATGCGTTAGAAAATACGTAAAGACATTGTCTTGATGTTTCAGGAAAATCAGATTTGATTCCACAGGGAACACACTGTTTAAAAAAAAATCCATTTGTTTAGAACTGTGTTGACTTCAGCAGAACTTGATTTGAAAGAGAAATTAGCATTCTGAGTACAAAGGAGATAAGCAGGAGGTGGATGAAAACAAAAGAAAGTCTCCAAATCAGAAAATAAATTAGAAAATGAGCAGTTAATGATTTCCTATCTGGTAGAAAATCAGTAGTTATAGTGTCACCTGAAACAATAATGAGGGGAACTAGATCTAGCAAATATTTCTTCCAGATAGTCCTACAGTGAATTGGGCTTGTGAGACATACTCTCTCTTCGATGCGTATGTGTATCCCTCCTTAGTTCTAACAGAAAATACACATTTGTAGCAACAGAAGAATGTGAATGCGAGTACAAATACAAAGCTTCTTAAATGTCAAAAGGAAACTGATGTCAAGTGCTCTCAAGGCCCTTTCTGTCCTTTGCTCTTGACCGCACCGGGGTGGCAAGTGATAAAAGAACTGAAGACCAAACCCAACTTGTACTGTACATATTAGTACAAATTAATATCACTTTATATTATTTATAATGTATTTCCCTTTTCTTTTAAATCTATCTCAGTGTTTCTTTAGCTTTTAAATTTACCTTACTGTTTAATTATGTTTTCTGTATCCATGATTCAACACATGTAACCACAGAGTGTAAAATACTGGGCCTGGAAAGCACCGCTGAATGTAAACCTTTTATTTATTTATTTAGGCATTGTACCAAACAAAAAGCATGCAGGCATTTATTTTAATAGTTGACATTTAACATGTAGTCTGTCAGACTGCAGTCACCTGTGAGTACTCAGGAGTAATCACAGAATTAATTTATTTTGATTTTGCAACTTTTAAAAAATTTTCTGTATAAACACAGTGCTTCCTTGCAAAGGAAGATATTGAAGCTTTAGTAGAGTTTTAAGACCAACTCCCGCTCCCTTTAGTGACCCAAGGACAACTGTAGAGACACTGCTTTGTGGGACTGCAAAACTATAGGTTCTCTCACATCTCCCATATCTCCTTACCTCAATAAGGAGGTGATATCATCGGAAATCTTTTCCTTATACAAGCATAGACAACTTGCTTGCAGCTGGAAAAACTGATACCAGCTTAGTATTTGAGGATATAAGTAATCTCATCAGGTGTAACAAAAACATGAAGATGTCTGAGGTACTGTACAAACCATGATTGTCTTTAACACTTTGAGTTGAAAAAAAGGTTAGTAATTGTCATAATTATGTATTAAAATCAAATAGCACACTTCATTTGTTACTGAAGCAATCCTACTTGGGAATAGAACTTAAGACATTGCAGTACTGTTTGTGAACAGATGCAGCCATGAGTAAAGCTCAGGACACTAGTGGAAGATAATGCAGTGGCATTTCACAAGGCATTTACTTCTACAGCGTATCAGAGAAATCTTGCCACATTTCAAGATGTAGACAGATTTGCCATAGATTTTAATGGACTTAGGATTTCAGTCAAGGTTCTTAAAACATGAAAAAAAGGCTGAGTGTTGTTGAACTCAAAAATCAGTAGAAAAGACAAAGAATCAGAGGGCAAGAAAACAAGTTTTGTCTTGACAAAATTTAATGCAAGGTAATTGGCTTTAACCCATGAGAAACTGAATAGTAGGTATACAGAAAGAGATCTGTGGAGAGAAGAAGGAAATAAATGTAATTATGTGTGCAACTAAGCAAAAGCTATTGTAGATCATGAACAGAAATATGCCTTCCAAAATAGCAACCATAAAAAGAAAAGCATAAAGGAGATGAAAAAAGAACACTTGGACATACTTATCCTCCAAAAGGAACTGTGAGACAGTGTGGTCATCATGTAATGAAACTTGTAAGTATGAGTTATTCATCACCCTATTATTCATTATGCCATGTTAAGAGAAGACATTGCAGTGCAAGAAGTAGAGAAACTAAAAAAGAAAAGCTGCATTCATATTACAGGTACTGTTTTGAAATTTTAGGGCTTTGGAGTTTATTGAGAAAGAAAGTAACTTGAATAGTTAAGCACAGGATCCTCATACTAAAGTGCAAAGAAATTATGAATGGAAGTATGATTCACTTTTGAGTGTAACTGTTCAAAATGGAAGGCCAAATAGAGGAGTAAAATCTTTAGATGTTGTCATTAAAAAACTACTAACAGTCCATAGTTCTAGCCCAGGACGAGCTAAGTGAAAATTAGATTGGAAAGGTGTGTTAAGAGAATGCTAGATGAAAAAAAACTTAAGTAACTGAGGACTTGCAGCCCATTTCCAGATGCTACCAAAAATCTGGACAAGATGATCATACTGGTAACTAGACACAAACAAAACAAAGCATTTAAGAAATATTTTGACAAAAAAAAAAATATTAATCTAAGCAGAAAAAATAATTTTCCACAACAGCCGTGAAAAAAAATCGAAGGACAGCTAAAAGTAACCCCACACCTTCACAGCACCAAGGAGGCCTTCCTCTGTTCAGGCATGGCAGCAAAAACTCTTTCATGGGAGGAACAAATTATGGCAGGGAAATTGGAGCAGATAATTATGTCAGCAGCCACATCACAAAACTGGATAGGTTGGAAAGATAATAACCTCCTCCTATCAACCTATTCAGGTCTTCAAACTAAAGCTTAAATTGCTCATAGACCTGAATTATAGCCACTGAGATCAAAAGAGAGCTCTGGAAGTCATCTAGTCCAGCTCCCGTGCTTAAAGCAGGGCCAACCACAGTGAGTTGCTCAGGGTCACAATCATCTGGGTTTTGAGCATCTCAAAGAACTCCACAACCTCTGGGCAACCTATTCTATTGCAGGTTTTCCTTATAATAAAAAAGGTTTTTCTCATATTTAAGTGGAATTTCTTGTATTTTAATTTGTGCCCATTGCCTCTTGCCCTATCCCAGGACACCACTGAGAAGAGTCTGGCTCCCTGTTCCTTATTTCCTCCCCTCAGGTATTTACACACACTGATATCGCACACCTTCCAGAGCCTCATTTTCTCCAGGCTGAACTGTCCCAGCTCTCTCAGCTTCTCCTAGTTTGACAGATGCTCCTGTCCCTTAATGACTTTTATGGCCCTTTTCTGGACTTGCTTCAACATGTCCACATCTTTCTTGTGCTGGGGAGACCAGAACTGGACCCAGTACTCCAGATGTATCTCACAAATGCTGAGTAGAGGGGAAGGTCACTTTCCTTGACCAGCTGGCAACACTCTTAAATGCAGACCAGGATGCTGCTGGCTGTCTTTGCCACAAGAACAAAGATTTTTAGTTTCTCTTCAACCTCAGAGCCTGGATTTTATCATGGTTGTGTTTTCAAGAATTTTCTTCACAATGATGAATGATAACAAACAACTTTAAAAAAATAAAATTCTAACTAATCTGCAATGAAATCAGTCTGTGAGGCTGAACCCAAAACATGGGTACTAAATGACCAGATGTCCACAATTTTAATCCATTGTTGATAAATTTGATGTCTTAGAAACATTGTCCACAAATGTTAGCTTTCCCCATCTCTCTCTGATCTTAAATTTAAAAAGTAATTTCATCCTGAAACAAGACTTTCTGCCATTGATTTGAAAACAATCTATGGTAATAATTGTAATTTTCCTAGAAAAGTCAATTGACCAAATATACACTGCCTACAATTTCAAATATTCACAAAATCTGAAATAATATTTTTGCTTTCTTTTTTGGGTGTCTTCCTCCATCTACAAAATTAATATAGAATCTCAGACTGTTACTGGAAAGTGAATTTTTTTTTTTTTTTTCTCTCACTGGATGAAAAAGTGACTCATTTCCAATACTATGATGCTCATCTATTCTGATAAAGGGCAAGTAAAAAAAGTATTATATCCTGGAGTATTTTTTACCAGACAGAACCCCCTATATTTTATAGTCATGAAGTTGAAGATAGTCTTAAGTTCAGTGTTTTCTTTAAAACCTACTTAAAATTTGTTTTTATTAATCAGTCTGGTTATTGCATTGATATTCTAATATTCATTAAAATTCACAAAATGTTTAACCAATTACCAGAAATGGAGATGGAAATTCAGACTAAATTTAGGTTATCATTCAAACACATGCTCAATGTTGAGCAGTAAAAGTTCACGTTGAGAATGATCTTAAGAGTAATGAAAGATTCTCCTCTGAGCTGGAAGTCTAAGAAACTTAAATAACTTGCTTAGATTTGCATCATTACAGAAAACATACAACTCAAATTTTTCAAGAAAGTCATTCTGATTCAAGTATTGAGCCCAAAGATAGATCCTTGATAGGTTTGGCCTACTCCCACATCTAAACAGACTGGGAAGTATTACTTTTTTTTTTTTTTTCATCATACACTGAAAAAATTATTTGAATTTGAGATGCTCATGTTTTGATCAATGTTTTGTAAGAAATCTCTTGTCAGTTCCTCACAATAAACATAAATTACTACTTTTTTCTCCCCTTTTTCCTCTCAAAGCCATGTCTTTTGAAGTCATACCATATTTGATGAGTAGATTATCAGCAATACTTGGTACGTTCCTCAAGAAGATGGAGAGAATATTCAGGATTTCTACCCGTGCAGCTAATGCTTTTGTTCTTGTTCCTGAAAGACTTTCATGATTAAATGATCTGAAAGATTATACTTATGCTATACAGATGCCAAACACCTGCAACTTTTTCTGATTCAAATGAAAAATTATGCTTAATTTTTAAAATGTTTCACAGTTAAAAAAAAACTTAAAGTATATTCATGTGTGTAAATTAGCTTTTTTAGAATTCATACTGCTGTACAAATTGACTGCTGGCTTTAAGACATTTGATTTAAAATATATACTGCTGTGTTTTTAATTCCTATATTCAATACATAGATCTGATTTGTGTGGCATACTAATTTGAAATACAGACAGCTACAAAGGTAAGTACTAAACAACTTCATAAGTTAGATTGATACAGTTTTAGGTCTTTTTTTTTTTTAAAAAGGGCTAAATACTAAAGATACATGTATAATTTAATTATCTGCTTTCATATTCTGGTCTTCTAGAACAATGTGATAAGTAACAAAAAAAAATCTGCATGAATACCACAGGGTAACATAAAAAAGGAATTAATGATTTGAAAGAAAAAACAAGTACATCTTTTTAAATTATATCTTCTTGAAAGCATATGTCTTTTCACTGTTCTGTCAGAAATTTGCATCACACAAAAGATGAAGAGGGTACACACATCCACTCAGTGTTCTTTTTAGGACATAGTGATTACACAGCCATTCTTTCACTTCAGTGCTTGGAAATCCAGAAAAAAAAACAAATAGGAAAAATAATATTAAAGTGTTGGTACACAAATATGAAAATAACACTTGTAATCAAAGTCAATGTTTTCAGTTTGAGGAAAGAGTTTTTAGCCCTCTGAGTGGCTTCTGATCATTTTGTGTCAGCAAGATGTACTAATTATACATTTTATAGCTATCCATAGGAGTTAGGTGAGAACTGAGCTAAATAGCTACTTGTACTTCCAACTCCTGCCTTCCAAACAGCTTGCAAAGGCATGTGATGCTGCTAGACATTCCTCTTTTAAGCAGCTCCAAGTCAAAGGTTATATCTGCCACATCAAACTTCCTGTCATTGCTGGAGCACTCAGCAGTTTAGGCTTTTCATGTATTTATATTTTCAGGCTTTGCTATTGCTGCACTCCACACATCTCTGTGTCTGCGGTGCAGTGGCAGTACCCTGGGGTTCTGCGAGCTTTATACTGCTGAACTTCTGCCTGCCTCCCTTCTGAGAACAAATGTATTATGAATGCTTAAAACTTGTCTTGCCTCCAGTTTCTATTTCATATTCCTTTTCTGCAACACTTGAGGAAAGAATGTGAGGAACTGTTTCAGTATCTGTTTGGGAAAATACTGCTTCTCTCTTCAGCTCTACCACTTTATCAATCAACATCAACATGGTTATCAATCAATCCTTGTGCCAGTACTGTCCCACCAAAGAAGAGACATACTGTGTGACAAGTCTAGTCTAAGTCAAGTGAACCAAGAAAAGGATACACTATATCTAGAAACCATGTAATATATTCAAAAGGCTTTAAAAATCCCTCTATTTTACTGAAAATGGGGCATATATATGCATGATTAAAAGCACGCTTCCGAAGAATCACAACTGCTGATGGTTTGTTTTAGACATTCCCCTACTTTGCTAAGCTCCTGAAGCAAGTGGCAATTTCTGTGGGAGAGTATTAAGTGACGGATATTTCCTGTGTGCACAGTCACAAAAATTGAATTCATAAGTAAAAATGTTGAACCTTTCTTCAATTCAGAGAGAGAGTATAAGTTTCACTGACACATTAAAGCAATTTATTCTGAATAGTTCACAGAAGTCTACATTTAACATTATTCCTAGAATATATTGCGCTGTGTTAATCAAATACGTCAGTTGGGTTTTTATTGAATGGGCTTTGCTGCACACACTGTACCAAAGCCATTTCTAGAGATGAGGTATTTTTTGCTTACTAAAATATACATGATGAAACAGTATCAAATGAGATGTTCAATATACAGCAAGTGGGCAAACATAACTGCGTGTTACTCTCAAATTCCTCTTTGCTATTATGGTCTGTTTCCATCTGCAAATTATTCTTTATTTTTCATTGCATTCTGATTTGAGATTACTGAATGTGAAGGCAGCACCTCCACCCTTAAATGTATAAATTGTAAAACATTATGAACACAAACAGATTTTACCTGGTAAGAACAGAGGAATAAGATGGGGAATAAGATGTATTTCTCTTCCTAAACTGGACTTAACAAATTTCTTTGCTGATAGCTATAGGTTAAAAAACCAGGAGGAAATTAAAAAGTTCAGAAGCTCATACATGCTTAAATATTCAACAGAGAGAATCACAATGATAATGAAATCTTTACCAGGGCAAAGGAAAAGAAAATGACACTCTGTGGTACAAGAGTACTTTTTTTTTTATTTTTCATATGTGGAATTAACAATGAAGGAAAAGAAATATGACTGTAGACAGATAAAGTTCAGCAGATTCAACCAAAAAACACTTTCAGAATGGAGAAACCTACTATACTTTTTGTAAGGAAATGGTAGTTTGGGAAATGAGTGTGTGTGCTGTTTCAAGATCATTGTTCTTGTGTACCTTGAAGTAATGACTGATAGAATTGTGGAGTCCATGATTTCGACAATTCAGTAACCTGAAGAGGTCCTGTGTATCAGAGAGAGAGGTGCCTAGGGTTTCTGATGGTTAATATTTAATCTTCTGGGCAATAAAAGTTGAACCAGGAAACCTCACTTTAATGAAGATGCGATAGTCCAGGAAATGAAGGTATAATATCCTAGAAAATGTTCCAGAAAAGATAAATTAAAACCCCGCCCTATTAGCTGACTTGGCACTCTGAACCTATGCATCTCACATTTTTTCAGGCAGCTATGTTACTATTGACTCTTTATATGTTCCTGCGGGAGAAGCTGAATTTAGTCCAGAATAGCTAGAAGTACAGAATGAGTGTACAACCCCAAAATCTTAAACATGTTTGTGCAGTGATTCTTGTAAACACTATATTCAGAGAGTCTGTATTTTTATTCTCTCTCGCCTTTTTTTTTTTTTTTTTTTTTTTTTTGTCTTTGAAAAGTGAAGAGAAATTCCTTCATTCTCCTTGATACAGGAGAATGCTCTTTTCAGAGATCAAGTACCTCTTCCTTTTCAGGCTGGAGTACCCCAACATTGCTTTGGTGTTCTTCATTCTCTCAGAGAAGCCCTTAGGGAAACCCCCACATGCTCAGTCTTTTCTCAAACAACAACAATAAAAAACTCAGTCTTTTTCTTAAAAAGCATATCTAATTCTCAAATTCTGTATCCTGAAGCTACTGTTACCTTTGAGACTATATGCAAGTTCTATAGTGCCTGATCCTTTAACAATTTAACTCTATTGAAGAATGCCAGCAGCACTCTGCATTCTCTGATAATTTAAGAGAGAATCCTTTATACTCTCAAGGTCTTTTCATTACAGACTCTGTCCTTTACCCTCTGCCTGTACTAGATAGTGCAAAAATTACCTGACAAAAATATGTGAACAATGCTCATCCAATGATCCCTCTTCAAAGGAACTTAAAAAAAAAAAAGTATTTTAGGTCTTACTATCCTAACCACATCACTCAAAGTGTAGAACTAATTGGTTCGCAAAATTATTCTCAGTTTTCAGAGTATCTTTCCCTGCTGTGCTTTTTCACCTTTCCTACTTTCCTCATACCACTCACTCACAGAGACATATTTTTTCAAGAGTTCTTGTCAGTATTGACATGTCATATATTCTTCAGAAAATAAAGATCCTTTCTTTTTCCTCATGGATCCCTCTCAATATTTTTGGGACACTTGCCACTGAAAGACATTAAAATGAAATCACCTCCTTCTTATAAGAATAAAATGCTGCATTGTGAGTTTGTGCATTGTTACGGTCTCATCTCTGCCTCAGTTTTCTCTGAAAAACTAGCATAATGTTACTGCCTTATGCATAAAGCACCAGGCAAGCATCTAACAGGAATCAATTCTAAGGCTGCTAGTCTGTTCCAATTTTAAGATGAAGTCTCTACAGTCAGAAGTTTTTTCTTGAGAACGTAGGAGATATTGAGTAAGTATTGTCAGGTCCACAGCCACAGAAACAGTTCCGATATTCTTGCAAGTATGTTATTATTGCTGTCTCCCAATTGGAGTTTTTCCTTCATATCACATTTGGAGCAGTGTCTGTTTAACCATAGTCAAATGATTGTAAACTGCCACTGTCGTGATAGTATACATGGTTCTTATAATCTCAATAGCATAAATCTTGTTTTCCCCCTTCATTTTATAAATTGCAAGTAGAGAGTTCTTTCATTATTCTGAAATTAATGGATCTC
>NW_010140800.1:68114-85614 GCF_000699245.1 Pterocles gutturalis
TTATCTCAGTAAAGAACTGGTATCTTCCTAATATCTGAAGGTCATGTTACAAAAAAAAAAATATTTTCTTAACATTTATTTCTAACGTTTCAATATTTTCAATAACTGCTGAAAGACAGAATTCAAAAGAGAAAGTCTTCTTCTTTTTGTAAGAGATGAAGAAATAACATTTTTTCTCTTCTAATATGTTTAGACACGTAATACTTCTGTGGCTTCCTTTGATTTCACAAGTAGGATTTTCTTAAACTGTAGAGTGGAGAGTATGAATCCTTTCATATTAAGTCTTTTTCATGATCTCCTGATCTGAATAAAAATGTTTGTGCCTCTAAGAAGTTATTTTAAGGAGCTATACTTTAATACAGATGAAGTACTGCTAATAAAAGATACATTTTATATTCAAAATCTTATTTTAAAATGTGCCTATTTTGAATAAATTATTCCCAGAATAAAATTATTGTACAAACATCTAACTTTTTGTACCAGATTATGACAAGTAAACAAAAATGTTCTTACAGTGTAAATGTAAATTCTTCTCACCAGGGTACTATAAAGGTAAAGCCAGAAAAAAATATAGGGAATAGAGAGCTTGGCGCAAAACACTGGGAACATGAAGACCTGGAGACCTTTAAATACTACATGAAAGGTGGCAAAGCACATGCTATTTCATCTAAAAAAGTAAACTGAGTATTTTGCCAGAGTATATTAGTCTGTTGTAGTGTTTAAGATGTTTGCAAAGTTCAAACTGCGGTGTCAATGCATGGAGAGAAAATGGGAAAAAGCCTCCTGTTTGTTTTATACAAAATATTCTGCAGTAATTATAACATGATGGTAGAGTAGGGGACTGTTAAAGGAAGTAATCTAAAAAAAAACCAAACAAACCCAAAACCTTGAATATTCTTGTGTGTGTGCTTTATGTCATTAGCAATATCACATGTGTCTAAATTAAATGACCGAAAGGGGAAAATAATTCTTGCAGTAAGGACAACAAGGACAGTTAACCCTGCTTTTGAGTATCATCTCAAAATCTAAGTAGAAGGCTGGGGAGAAGAGCAAGAAATGTGTTTATTTTCTACAGCAGAGAAGAAAAAGGGGAATCGTTAAGTAACCATGGGCAATAAAGCAAAGAGACTGTCCTGTGAGATTGAGCATGTATCAGATAAAGACAGGCCCTTTTTTCTGAGCTTTCACAGCCCTTTTTTTATAGGGCTCTGAAAACTTAGAGTTTAGCAGAAGTAGATGCTTTTGCAATAGAATCTCAAGCACTCTTTTTTTCCCCCCTGAAGCTTGCTAAGCTCTTTTTAGTGTTAAGACATTAACTGGCTTTTTATCTTCAACCTCCAGGCAGAACAGTAAATTAAGGTTTTTCACCATACCTTCTCAATGAATTCAAAAGGACTATACTGCCTCTTACATGGGGATCAACTGCCTCACCCTAAGATAAACTGCACTTCAGCACTGTCAAATACCCCTTTCTTAGCAGTACCATCTCCATCAGAAGAGACACAGAGAGTAAACAGAAGACACAATTGGCAGGCCATAATTTTACCTGCACAACATTTAAGTAAAGTGTATTTTAGCCTGTCAATATTTTTATTCTTGTATCTAAAGCTCCTTTGCAAGAAAACAAAATTATCTTTGACCATCCATTACTTACACATAGCTAGGTTACAACATAAATTCACCGAGGAAAAACTGATCTAAGACATGAAAAAATAATCAACAAAGCCCCACCAATTTTAGCGCTGGCCCATACTCACAAAAGTTGGCTTTAGCTTGAGTTACTGGTTAGCACAACAAAACATCTCATGCAACCTTCAAAGACAGGTAAAATTGTGGAGTAGGTGGGCTGTACTGCTTCTGCTTTAATTAAAATATACACTGCTAAATGCAAATTTTTCTTTACTCTCACACTGGCTGCATTCACTGCTCCCTTATCTATTGTACATTTCTTTCTCTGCTTCTGCAGTTTTGAGGTTTTATTCCAGCTAGACCTGCCTGTTGAATGGTTTCACCTCCACAATTGCTGTGCTAGGAAGCAACAGCTCAAGGATGACTACAAACATATCTGTGGGAGACAAGAGGTGAATTAACCTGTCTTTTAGGTAGTTCCTAGGGAAGACTTCCCAGAAATTTTGCTCTCTGAATTATTTTAAAGGAAAAAGAAACCAAACCAAAATTGTTTCCAGGTTGTCTCAGCACCATCTACATTATTCATTGTATTGTGACTCCTGGGAAATGAAGGAGGCCAAAGGATACCTGGACTTTCTTCCACTGCTTTAACTAAATATTTTGCTCTGCTACAGGGACATGGTTTTGGTGTATGCACTGCCCGTGATACAAACACAAGTTTCTCAGAAAATGAGCCAAATTGCAAATACAGTACACATTATATGCCCAATCCTGTTATATACACTGGCAAAACTTTCATTAGTTTCAGTGGAAGTCCTGCCCAAATAGAACTAGAGGATCAGAATCTAAGATTATTTGTGAACAATTTCTCATTAGATATCACAATTCCAAAATCACATCAGAAAAATCTCAGTTACTCGTTTAATATACTGCACACCTGAATTATAAAATGCAAAAGCAATGAACAGCACAGTGATTCTACAAATAGAAGGCAACATTTCATTTGTAGGTAATCATTATTCAGTTACTCTTTTTGTTTAAAGGATATTTTGTGACACTGAATCTTAATTTCACATCATTTACTCCTATATCACCATGTTGCACTGAAGAGGACTTGCATATTTTGTTTTCTCCCTTGAAACTGTGCTGTTCTGCTGCTCTTTGTTTGCTGCTGTCTCCAACATCTGCTCTGCTGAGAGGAGATGCTGATGTGACACATATTGTCAGGGTCAGAAGTGCACTTTCCCCTTCCACAAGATTATCTTGCTGCACTCAGGGTCAGCTTGACAGAAAAAGCTGTTGTGAAGAGCCAGAAGAAACCTCAACAGGGGCTGCCCTCTCCTTTGCTTAGGTGCTGCTTTTAAGTTGATGCTCATGTCCCTGGCTCCCACCTGAACCACCTGTCAAAGAGCAGTAAGAATGGGCTGGTCTGGAAAGGAAGGCGAGACAGGAATAGGGAACGGCTGCACAGTCCACTAATTAATTCCCTGCAAAATCAGCACTTGTAATATGGGGTTCCTCCTTTCAATGTTGTTACAAGTTTGGAACCTTTAAGTCTTGCTACTTAGCATAACCCCACCAATGGAGCCTCCATTTTTGATCCTTAATGAAGAGAGACTTTTCCCCTCATTAGAAATAAAAATTTTTCTGAGGCAGCTGTACTACGTTTTGTCTTAGAAAACGATCTTTCACTACGTATCTCTTGCACTGGGGAGCCAAAATTGAAGACAATGACAGCACAACTAATTTACTCTATTTCAGAAGATTTCAATATCAAGAACAATGAAACTATGGAAGTACAGGCTGTGAAAAAATTTTTATGACCTGCCGCCTCGTCGTACAGCATTGTCATCGGCAGTGACAGGCCTCAGACTTTGTATCAAATTTGCTGCTTCTCAGAACTGAGGTTCATTGGGCTTGCTCTGTCTGAATTTGAGCTTTATTTTAGCTTGTTTAACTATAGCAGCACTTTTTTTTTTTTTTTTTTGACTAGATGGTTATGGCCAATTTCTTTTTCTTATCTTTGTATAGTACAACCTTAGTCTTATAAGCATAATAGTAACAAATAATTATTCTTTTTATAATTAAATATTTATGCCCACATGTTGTGGTTTTGTGTGGTGGGTTTGTCTGGTAGCAGGGAGGGGCCAGAGTAATGGCTCCTGTAGTAGGTGCTAAAGGTTTCCCTTGACTCCAGCTCTGCTGGTAGCAAGGGAGGGGCTGCAGTGGTGGCTCCTGTAAGTAACTGCCCAGCCACCTGCTTGGCTTCTGTGAACCCACCTGCTGTAGCCCAAATCTCTGCCATGGCTCCCCCGAGAGTCAGTTTCCTCGGGAGTTGATGAAGACCTGCGGTGGAGAGAGAAGCAAGATTCTGAGACGGAAGGACCACGTGAAACTCTGGTCAGAGAAGGGGAGAGAGAGAGAGAACGAGCAAGAAGGAGCGAAGTGCTCCTGGAATTTTCCCTGCAACATGGTGAAGATTCATGGTGATGCACATTTTGTCCCTTGGTGCAGCCCATGAGAAGATGCAGCCGTGGAGGACCCCACGTAGGAATTACAGAGAAGCCCAAGCCGGAGCTGGGCAGTTGTCAGGGGACTGTGGCCCCATTTGGAAAAGGACTCAGGCCGGAGAAGTTCTCCCATGAGAAGGGACCCCACGCTGCAGCCGGGGAAGACTGTGAGGAGCCCTCCCCTGAGGAGGAAGGAGCGGCGGACTGACTGCACCCCCCATTCCCTGCCCCCCTGTGCCGCTGGGGGGGTGGGTAGAAGGTACAGAACCAAGGCTTTGGGAAGAAGGGAGGGGTGGGGGAGAAGTGCCTTTTTAAGATGTAGTTTCTCTCTCTCAGTATCTTGCTTGTTGTTGCAAATAGTTAATAATTTTAATTTTTTTTTGTTCTTCACAGGTCGTGTTGGTTTCTTGCCCATGACCCTAAGTGGTGAGTGAAATCCTCCCTGTCCCTGCCTCAGCTCACCAGGTGTTTAACAAAAACTGTCCCTGTGGCTTTATAAACCACAACACCACACCATAATGATGTAAGATAGCCTGGTACAAGAGCAGAACCCTTGAGAAGCGGAGATGCAGGATTCTGCAAAATACAGGCATAGGACGACAAGAGACGGGGCAAAGACTGCCATGGCGGGAGAACATTTCCTTTTTGCTCTTAAAAACATTCAGAACTTAAAAAAAACCAAAACAAAACAAAAAAACAGCAAACAACAAACAAAAACCACCTGTCAGTGTTGGGATCTGCAGTCACTGGCCACAAATTTTACTGCTAGATTAAACACACCTTAGTGAAGTATATATGTTACTGAAGTCAGTTTCAGATTTCACTGCTGTCAGTGTTTTAGGGAGCTGAAACTACTTACAATGAGAACTGGCTCTCCATGCAAATATTTAATCTGTGAAGCTAGAGTCCCTATAGAGCGACTGTGAATATTCATGAAGATCCAATTCTTTTTAAATACAGTTGTTACTTTTTCTGTGTTTTACTGTAAAACTCCGAGTTTAATTTTATCATACCGGAAACATCAGGAAATTTGCATAAATGAATTCAGTAATTGCCTGTATTTTAAAATGTCTAAAAAAGTTTCGGTCTAGGCTATGTCTTCCAAACAAGTCTTATGCAAGAGCCAGAAATTAACACAAACATTTCCAAGAGGTAGCTTGGATGTGGCCATGGTGTTTTGGGGAAGAATAATGTTTAGCTGTATGGATGTGAGCTTTTCCATTTCAGCTGGCCTTGAGGCTAGTACAGCCCATTTCATTCACTAACATCAGTGTAGCCGTCTGAAGGTTCTGAAGTCTGTGAAAAAGATCAATTAGTATTGCATTAAATACATCATAGACAGATATGAATCCAATAGATCTGTTAAATTCCAAGATAAATATTTCTAAACTTGGAATGGATGATCCTAATCTTTGCATGGAGAAACAGAAGACAAATATAGCCCTAGAAATGCTA
Source organism: Pterocles gutturalis (assembly GCF_000699245.1). NCBI lineage: Eukaryota > Metazoa > Chordata > Aves > Pterocliformes > Pteroclidae > Pterocles > Pterocles gutturalis. Next base: position 73,709 of record NW_010140800.1, read on the forward strand.
TATACTAAAATTTGTTTTGTAATCATGTTTCACCTTACCAATAGAGTACTACTATCATAATTATCATTGTGTTAGGTTCATGGCTCAAGCAACTTTCATGGCTCCAATCAAAGATTTAAATAAACAGAGATTTACCTTCTCTTATTCTCCTGCATGTTTACAGAAACTGAATCCATTACCTACAAAACTTATATACTACTTCTGTAGGTTGAAATGAAAAGAAAGCTTTCAAGAAAAATTGTAATATATTTACCTACTCTATGAAAAATAATGAGAAATACTATACAGAACAAAAGAAACTATACATTATTATCTTAATTTATCTCTCATAGCCTGTATCTTGGCTTCTTTCCTAAGCATGTCCTTCAGAATCTGAAAGGAAATTTTTCTAAGGAAAAATTAAATAAAATTGAAAAAATCTACCTTCAGTATTCTTGTATTTACATTCAAGCACTTAAAATTTTAGAGACAGATTTGTACCCCATCTGTGGAAAAAGACTTTTCTGAAGTATCAATAAAACTATAAATAGTGTTTTAGGCTTCTACATTGCATGCCTGAGTATGCAGTACTCAATATTAAGTGTGTAAAGAGCCTGAGCATTTTAAGAATATGTTAAGACCTGGCGAGACTTGAAACCTGAATGATATCTACATCAGTAAAATATCACTCAGCAATTGTACGATTAATAGAACCAGTATTTAGGTTCAATGTAGAAAGCTCATTTAATTCATTCTTTCTAGGGAAATACGTAAAGTGTACAACCCTTATTTTAATTTTTGTTATGAGGGAATCCATCAAAGGCACCTTTGAATAGGCAACATCTGCTATTCCATCATTACATGTTCACAAGAACATCAACATGTCTTACAGAGCTGCATTTTCTGGCTTTCCTTTGATTACCCAGTTACAGAAGAACTACCTTGATTATTGTTGGAATTATGAGGTAGGAAGCACGTTTCCTCTTTGTTAATTAAATCTGAAATAGTGAAAAACAATTTCTCATAGAGAATTAAATTTAGTAAGATATAAAACCACAGCACTCACAAACAGAAGTGTTCTATGACCTAATTGCGCCTTATTTGTCCCAAATTAAGCAAAATATAATGAAAAATAGATAGATGTCCAGGTCTCCTTACTAGACTATGTATCTTTTGTTCTAAACTACTTTGACATCATTTAGTTCAATCTTTCAGTGTTTCACGCTTAGACACTGGTCTTGATATTAAACACTGCAGTGTGAAACATCAGTTTATCTAGATAGTAATCACTTATATCATCCACTAAAGATACGTTTGAGCATTCCTAAATCCTCATGCTGTGATGCATTGTATCTATACATTCTTACCATACACCAACACAGACATCAGGTCCAGAGATATTTTCACATTTATTCAATATGAATGTGTTCTAATACACACGGAGTTCCATACAGCATATGTAGCATCTAAAGCTACCCTGTAGGCAACCATGTGCCAACATTCGTGTTTCCGAAGTACAACTGAAATGTCTGTAATTATTTTTTTCAATCATTAATTCAGGGTTTACATAAAAGGCCAGTTCCTGAGATTTACACAGTCATCCTCTTTTTAAAAATGCGACCGTGACAGTCCTGCCTTCAGCTGAAAAGCAAAACCTCAAACACTGAAATACCAAACTGCACAATGTCTAATTTTGTAATACAATCTCACATAGAACTACTGTTTGGTTTGCATGGGCTAGATCAGATTAGATGCAGAAAGAAGTTAGGACTTTGTCAGGAAAACGAAATTCGTAAGGGTATTTAGAAAGTGAGCTCCTTCCACTCTGAATTCTGCAACAGTGTTCCTCCCAACTGTATTGAGAGCCTTGCGGGAGACATGTTCTGCATTATTGGTCATACTGGACAAGCCATGCCTGCTCTGCTCTGGGCTCTGTGCTTAGGGCTTGAGCTGTATTAGCATGAGCTGCTTTTTTAAGGAAACCTGTTGACATGCTGTCTCACCGCACTGCAGTGGACTGTCAGAGGTTTTTTGTGGTTCCTGAAAAGAAACACCGGCTAGGTGGAGTCAGACAATGACTTGAGGAACAATACAACACAAGCTTATTTACCTCAGCAACTGCAAAAGCATCACCAATCAACTTCTCCGAGTCAAGCACCAAATCACACTGATCAGTTATCACCAAACATCACTTATCCATTAAGCAAGCACCAAATAACGCTCAGTCATTATTTGGAGCAAAAATCAGACAGGAGACAGAGTAGGAAAGAGTTAAGAAGTAAGAAAGGGGGGCAGAAAGAGATAGAGACACACACACAGAGAACATCACCAATCCCTCGTTCCAGCGCGTGTCTCCTCTTCAGGCAGAAGCTCCTTGCGTGTGGTGGTGACGAGTCGAAAGAGAGTACAGTTCGGGCTCACCTTTTATACGGTTCGGTCCACTCCAGGATCACCCCTAGGGTGGGGGGGGGGCAAGGGCCTGTATGCAGGTCACCTTCAGGGTTGACCTTTGTGGGGCGCAACGGCCGTGCATCTAGGTTGGCCTCCACCTGGGAGACAGACTTCAGCCCCCGGCAGCCTCAGCAGCGTGCGGTCACTCGGACCATTAACAACTCGCTAATGTGCGTTCACAAAAGAACTTTTCTTCCAACATGCTCTGCCCGAGCTGTTAGTAGACGTGGTGGAGCCTCTTCTTTAGAAATGTTCTGTCCGAGTGCTCTGCCCACTGTTTGAGACATAAAATGGATAAACAACATCATCCAGGAGGGGATGGGTAGGGGTCCAGTGCGCATGCCCTGGGCCAGCCTGAGCTGTGCTGGTGGGTGTTGTGACAGAGATAACACCCCAACCTGAAAGGAAATGGTATGTGATTCTGTTTGTCACACAAAGAAAAGGGCACAACAGCATGGCAGGGAGAAAAGAACCTCTCCATGAATGGGATCTGCACGGTGTGCTGTAGGAAAATCCACCCATGGTCTGCGCTGTATGAAAGAAGGGCTGCCAGCATATGAGACATGCGAGATTTACTCTTTCTCTATAGTCCTCTTTATTGTTTCTTATTAAAACAGCTATTTTGTTAGACCATTTGCTATTGGGCCTTTCTCACTGAGATCCAGAATGAACTTTGCACTGCCCTACCCCTCCCTGTTCCCACCCTCCCCCCAAGGGCAGAACACGACCCACCCTAATTACCCTTCTTCCAACAGATAGGACTATACAAGCCCTACACATTTTGCCTACTAGATCTTCACTCACACAAGTGTATGACCACAATTCTACCCATGTTCATTTTTTATTTAGACATTTTAATATTTTTCTCTATCCATGAACATCATGTAGCTGATGCAGACCACTCAAAACACTTGAGACATCTGTTACCTGTGTTTTGTAGGCTGCAGTTAATGAGGTATTCCATATGCAACTAAGGAATCAGAGATTATTAGCTGATACTATGCTACTTCACACTAAGAATGGATGAGCTGAACTTGCTGTTGATTTCATTGCTTGTTTCCTGGAATTTTTTTTGGTATAAGTATTGAAAGAGATTCAAATGCATAAAGGTATTGTTATTTTCTGCCATTATATGACCTCGTGCATACTCTTGTGTAAACACTCAGAGTAAACACAAGTGCTTTCCTGATAGCTTTGTATCTCTGAATAGGCTTAGAGGCATCACTTATTGTTTATGAACACTGTACATTTCTTCCTTGTGTTACAAGCTCTAGTTTAACAGAGGGTCTTTTTCTTCCTACTGTTTTTCCCTTTCAGTCTTAGACTAGAATTTTCAAGAGACTAATAACATTAAATGGATGACTTGGTAGCACTAGCTTGTGTTTATCCAAGAAGTCTGGATTGCTAGGTAGGTTATGTAGACCATAAACCACCTGACAGGGCTCTGTGACCGCGTTTAATGGGGGATGTTCTGATAAAGGGATTGGAAAGGAGCAACCCCTTTTGGCCACTCCTGAGAGCTTACCCAAGAAGTCCTGTGAGTCAAGTAGAAACCTCTGTCAGCCATGTTGTCACAAAAGAAGTCCTGTGAGTCAAGTAGAAACTCCTATCAGCCATGTTGTCACAAGAAACTTTAATTTAATTATCAGAACATGTACTTGCTTATGTGTTTATGTCAAATTCTGATGTCAGACTACAGTGCTCATACTTCAGTAAGAGGTTTCACCTATGCCAACTCTCTAAGAAGGAAGTTTTAGACATGGAATAAAGAGCTGGACTGCAGGTTTCAGTTCTCTGGAGAGGATCCCAGGCACAAGCTCTTAATGCAATGAATGTGTGAAGATATTCTTAGACTGATGGACAGTCCAAACACTGAAGAGGAAGAAAATCAAAGCTCTCATTTTACTTCTGGATTATTTGGCAGTAATCAGACAAATTTCTGCAAGAAACATGTATGAGGGCACCACCAATAATGGGACAGTATGTCCTCTAGAAAACCAACAAGTACCTTGTACTCGTGGTGTTCTTCAGTTACAGTTGCTGTTTCAAATGATAGAACAGCAATATAGGAGCATTAATATGCTGCAATGTGGAAGCACCTGTGACTGATGGAACCTATCCTCTGGACTCAGGAGTATGGTAAGTATGTTCTCACAGTTTGCTTCAGCATGAAAGTTGGTTCATAATTTTGAACTGCAACCAGAATGACCAGATTGCCAATCAATGTTCTTATGATTTCATCCCCTAAATTAAAAAAAACAACAAAAAAAAACAAACAAAAAAAACCCAGTCCGTTGTGATAAAAATACTCAATTTGCGCAATATACATCCAGAAATTTTATTTTTAGCTACCAAAGAGCAGTCTATTCCTTGCAGTGCAGTACAAGATAGGGTTTGCAATTTTGAAGTACAACAGCTCTTTGTTTCTAACTCGATGTTTCAGTTAGTTCTGATCAGCCTTTTAGCAGAAAAAGCTGTCCATGTGAATTTGTTGCTGAATAGATAGTCTCTGCAATTCCTCCCATATGTGAATTTACTTTGTTTCCATACAGACAAATTCTTAAAAAACAAAACAAAGCCATACATGTTGAAGCATAAACAGTGTAGGAAATAAGTTCAAGATGACAGGGCTTAGAAGCCTGTTCCATGAAGCATAATTCTCCTGCTTCTTGATTTATGCTTAATTTCCACACTTGCCATAAACAGGTCTAAGTTACAGAACTTGCTATTGGATTTTTGAGAACACAAAGTCTGAGGCTTGCTGTGCAGGTTCATTTCTAGCTTGGGGGTGGGGGGAGCAGGTGTGTGTATTTTCTTTTCTTTCTCTCCCTTTTTTTTAAATATGTATTCTAAAACAGATAAAATAGGTAAAAACTTAAAAGTGTTCAGAATGTTAGTGCAGCACAATGTGCATGTTTATATAACTCTCACAAAAAAACAGAGAGAAAGATAGCTTTGAACCTCGACTCTCCTAAGCAATTTTTCTTTAAGGGAGATAAAACAATGAAAAATACTTGGTTAAACTGCTGGCCAAACTCTCATTGTTTGTACCACTCCTGGAAAAGACCCTGGGGAGCAGCAGCAGAATCTGTGCTATTGATTGGCTGGTTAAATAGGGGCCCATTAGGTTCAGCTCGGCTGGATTGATCACACAGCAGCAGCGGGAGCTCGGGCTCGGAGCTGAGTGAACGAGCATCAGGGTGAGAGAGGGAGAGCAAGCGAGAGAAAGCACGCAATAGAGGGAGACTGTACAAGCTGTAGCATCAGTATGTGACTGCTGGTGCCTGATAACGCTGACATCGAGCTCCTTCAGTGGACAACTTGCTGAGCTACCGTTTTTCATTTGCAAGAGGATGCCAGCTTTAAGCCAGTGCCACTGGTAGCAGACTGGACATTGGGATAGTTCGTTTTACTTGTAATTACATCTCTTAATGTTCTGCATCTCTGAAGAAAGGCTTATTATGGAAGATAAAAATTCATCCTGTCCTCCTCAATCACACAGTACTGATGATATACAGAGTTTGATCTTCCAGGTAAGGAAATTATCCTTTGCTTTTCTGAGCAGCTGAAAAAGGAATTATTCTTTCTGTATATTGCATGTTAAATACAAGCTTTGGCATCTGTTTACCAAATGAATTCATTGCACTTACATTTCTTTCACACACAGATAATATCTATCAAATATTACCTACACCTGAAGCCAATTAAGGACAAGACATGGTTTGAGCACTGTATTTATCATGCTTAACCTTTCAAGTAAATGGGAATGAAGCAGACAGAAAAGATGATTTCTAACTACTTGTGTGATATTTTAATGTAACTTGCCCACACATGCTAAGCAGTCTGGAGTAATAAAAACACCCAAGCGCTCTCCTTATTAGTTCATTGCTGTACACGTTGTGAAGCCAGGCAGAAAGAACGTTTACCTGGAGGATTTCTCGGTGCTCTTAAGTAGTTTGAAACAGTATCTATCTTTTGACTGCAAGTTTACCTCTGCTGTGCAAACATGTTCTGCCTTAAATAATATGGCATTAGAGTGCCATCTTTTTATAGATACAGTAGTTATTGCTAACATTCTGCCTGCAAAGTGAAGATCAAGGCTTGTGACCGGAAAAATAAAACCTAGGGTGTTCTGTTATTCTGTGCTGCATGTTTGAAGCAGACATCCCATGGACTGATTGCTTGTTTTAATGTGACATTGACACTACTGTCTCCTAACTGCTTAGCTCTACATAAACTTTCTACGTATTTCCTTTGCCTGTGTTGGAAATGGTGTTGCTGTGATTTTGAAGGTGAGAGGCTAAAACTGAAATAACCCAGCTTTTGGTTACGTAGCAAGTCAGGAAGTTGATTGACTCGGCGTTTGCAGGCCATGGGAACATAATGTTAAGACAGCACCATCACTTCATTAGCAACACATTCTTTCCAGCTGTGATAATCTGCACCACCTTCCTCATCAGCCTGTGTGCTCTGCTCCTTGCTCCAAATTGAAAGGAATTTTTCATATATCTGTTATTGTGATTACTCTTTCTGAGTGAAGAAGAGGCATCGCTCTGTTAACCCAGGCGTCTAAGTAGATTCACGTCCAGCCAAGTACAACTTTCCAATGTTTTGTCCAATTAAGAAACTACCTACAGCAGGCTATTGCTGCTAGACTATGCACCTAACTGTAATCCTTTTTATCCAACGACAAAAACATCATAAGTACAGAAAAGCACTTTTTTCTCTTCCTTTATCCAGGTTTTTTTTTTTTGTAAATTTATAAAAAGCCCCATACTCACATACTTAATCATGTCTTAGAATCACAAATATGAAGTGAAATTGCCACATCTACCAAAAATTATTCATAATTTGTAAATGATATTATAAATGTTGGAGACCTTAGACATATAGGGTTTTTTTTTTTTTTTTAAACCTCGCAATAGTTTGCAGGGGTGCGTAACTGACCACATGAACAAAATATGCAAGACTTAAGAGACAACTTCATCTTTTATAATGTGTTATAAGAATAAGCACTGTCAAAACAAGAAGTAAACCAATGGGGCAAAACCAAAGGCTTACTTAAACTATAGCATCTGTGCTGTTTTATTTCTTTATATTTTCTCTGTTAATGATGTCTGTGTTGTCTTTTATATGTACAATTGATCAATTTCACTTGGGGCACATTTTACCACCTTACCTTTCATTGAGTGGTATTTCAATCCATAAAATACTGCCAGAGGTGAGGATTGCATACATTGAGTATGGGGTCAGGGTGTCAGAGTCTGACCATAAATAACCCTTTACATTTTAATTATCTGACTGAAAATTTTAACAGTAAGACAAAGACCTGTGTATTAAGAATTAGATCCACCAAATGTAGACAGAATGTTGTAAGGAGCTAAGACAACTGAATGCTTAGTTCACTTCAGATCCTTACAAAACTTAAGGCCTGTCTGAAAATACAACGTGCAGTTTGACTTGCAAAAACAATCCTTTACATATGCTCAAAAGCTTTCTTACAGCTCTTATTCATCTCTCTTTTTTCTCTCTGAAAAATCTTGCTTACTATACCTGTGCTATTTAAATATACCTTATAATTTCGTGATTGGAAATAAAATCATGCTAATTCTGTGATTTCAAAGACAGTGATAGGATCCCTTCCAGATTAGTACCTGTTAGTATTCAGGTTACATGCTAACCATGAAACTCCTAATAATGCTAAAAGGTATTTATTTTTGCAAAGACAATATTTTATTTGAATGTTATTTTTTTAAAAAACACAAATTAATGTCAGATGCCAAAAAAATTAGTTAAATTTATACACAGGAAATATGTTATTAATTTCCAAATTAAAGATTTACAGTGTAAGCATCTTTTGTCAGATTTGGGAAAAGTAGCTGAAAAAAACCTCAAATCAGAAAGATTTTAGGGGGTTACATATTACAAATTTTGCATTTTCTTTCAATCTATAATATTGTTAATCCAGACCTTTTGCAACAATTTAAACTGATTCAGTTGTATCACCTTTTTCTCCAGAAGACTAATCTGACCTTTTGAAACAAATTTTACACTGCTTTCCAGGTTGAAATCACAGAAAATGGAATTTAAATTTATATTCCTAGAAAACTTGAAGCCATTAGGGGGCTCTTTCCCCCTATGATATCACACAGCAAGCTGCATTAAACAGCTGTTGCTGGTTACTAGACTCATTACCAAAAAAAGTCGTGCTTCAATGAGTTTATCCTGGGTGTAAACCATTTTCATAATACAGAGCAACTAAAAATATTTTTTTTTTGGAGGAGGAGGGGAGGTCTGTTTTTTTTTTTTCTGTTTTTGTTTTTTTAAATGCAGATAATTGAAAGAGAATAGTTCTTCCAGTGCCAATTAGATGGTTATGTTTTGAAGTTATCTTGAGTCCTGTAAAAGAAAAGCAGGAAACATGTTCAGTAAGAACACCGTACTTTGAAGTGATCTCTGGGGTTACTAAGTCAAGTTAAGTCTGATCAGACTGAGTATGAAGCACCATTAATGTCCAAAAAGCTTAAATTTATTTATTCCAGTAACTGTGACCAACAGTGGAGCTAGCATTCAAAAACAATTATCCTGTTGAGTACTGCTTTACAGTACTGATAGGAACCTTAAAGTGTATACAGCAGACATACTCTTCACTTACGCAGCTTTCAGAAGGGCAGAGTATGTCACCAGGATTTCTGCGTGATCATTCATTGCACAAAGTGAAAAAGATAGTTTCAGTTCTGCAAACATTTACTCATGAGCTTCTGCACTGAAGCTACTGTGAAACAAATTCTAACATCCTTTATTCTGCCTATTATGCCTTTGATAGTCCCTGTAATTTTGTTATGCCACTGTACCTGAAATTAGTTGTGAGGTTTGTACAATTCCTTGTGAGAGTTAGAAATAACTACCGAATAGCCAAATGCAGATTAAGAAAAATAGTAGATTTGTTGTAAAGTACAGCAAGGTGGTTGCAAACACTGCAGCAGCATGCTGAGGTGAGCCCAAGAGAAACATGGGTGTCAAAAGACATGCAGTGTAGTTGTTCACCTGTTCTAGTTTTGAAAAAATTCTTATTCCTGCTAACCTTGAAAGAAAAAATCCTATGTTGGTAGATGACTTTACCCATCCTGATCAACTTGCTGCTTTACATTGTTTAGCTTGGAGAGATCCCAATATTAGCAGCTCCATTCAAGAAAAAAAAATGGACTGACACACTTTGTGGTGCTCTATATTCATGACATAGGAGAATAATCTGGACAATTTGGAATTTTGCTATGTTTGGGTTTTGTTTTATTTTTTTTAAGCTAAAAAAAATATGCCTTTTCTTGGTTTTACTATAGATCTGAATAGTGTCTCATTTATACACGTGCTTATAGCAACTATCTTCTGACATGCAAGGAAAAGCTTTTTTATGTTAAACGGCATTTAGAAATTCCAACCAGGATTTGAAGACATTGTGTTTACTGCTGCATAGACAGGGAAAAACCTCAATTTGAGGTTCATGCAATATAACTGAAGATGTAAAAAAACTGGAATAAATCAAGTATTATTTCTGAGATACATAACTGAGGGTTCAGAATTATGGCAGATGATCTTCAGTAACTTCGTTATCAGTACATAGCAAATGCAGCATCATATAAATTAGCTTACTGTCAGTGGAAGAGGGCTTTTTCATTGATAAAAGGCAGATAAAGTTAACTGACTTGCTTGTGTTTCAAGTAATTAACAGTGTACATGAACAGTTGTCAAAGATGACCTGCTGTAATTAGTTGTCTTGACTTTATTTAAGGGCCAAATCAGGCTAAGCAAGTTGACCAAAGATGACAGGAGGTCTGTGGTAGAAAAAAGTAAGAGACCACTTTTTGGTTGAAGCTAAGTGCCCTACGCTTTTATTTTCTGTAAAACACCATTTAATTCCATTGTATGCTCTGCTTCCTTGAAACCAGTGAAATTTAATTAAAAAAAAAAAAAAAATTTAAACTCATGCACGATTCTTGCCACAAAGGTTATGCAGAGCTTCACTCCAGAGGTAACTCTAATTTAGTGGTTGGTTAATTTATCCCTTATATACACACACTGTGCAAAGCACTTTGAAGTACTTTTGAATGAAGATTATTGTATAAATGCAAAGTGTTATTATGGCAAACAGAAGTCACTCAAAATTCAGCTAATGAAACCTGCAGCAGTCTGGGATGCTCTGTTGAGCATTAATAAATTATTTGTGTCTGATGATAAAACCCAATTCTTCAGACTTGCATTCAGAAAAGAAATACTTAAGAATTTTTTCCTGTTTCATGTTTTTCTATAATATATGCAGGGAATAATTCATATGTCTAGATGTTGGAAGTCAAGAAGTTTATAAAAGCAATTCATGTATATTTTGTCAAAACATTTTAAAGACAAATAGTGACAGTGCAGACTAAAATACACATCATAATGTTATAAAAAGCAAGAGCTCTTGCTCTTAATTGCTTTACTGGAAAAAATAACATAACTTAACAAATGGGGGTCTTTTTCAACTCCTGCTTATGTAACTTGCACTAAAGAACAGCCTGCAGCTTCCTCAGCTTCCTCATATTTGTGTAAAATCCCTGGATTAGACTTCTCTCTCTCTCTCTATATATATATGTGCATATCTCTACATCTACATATATTTAAGATAATCCTTTACTGTCTGTATTCTGCACAGATGTGTATACACCTGTTACAGTGAGTTCAAAATTTTTAACAATACAGCCATGTAGAATCCAACCATGTTCTCTGTATTCCACAGAGGAAAAGGGTTTATTACTTGTGATCTGAAGCCACCTGAGGGTACAAGTTGTGAGAAAGGTGCCACCAAGAAATGCAGATTGGTAGATCATCAGATGCCAGGATCCTAACAACAAAATGTTATTTTCCCCAATACTGAAAGTATTTCGTTAACATAATCTGCTTTAATGGGCTGAGACAGCAGGAAGTCTCCACTCTAGCTCATCTTTTCAATGCCTTTCCCAAGTGCAGTAAATGCAACGTGCCTTGGACATATCAAACTTCTTAATAAATTCTAAGAGATGAAATGGTACTAGGCAGAGAGAAAACTGTATAAGCAAATCCTATCTAACTATATTACATAATAATATAAAACAAAAAAAACTCAGTTATTAAATCCTTAGCCTGATGTTTATACAATTCTTTTGGACACTTAAATTTCTACCAGTTTATTTTGTTCATAAATATATATGTATATGAGACCCAGGAAATTCTTCACCTGTTTTCATAACTAGAGTGTTCCTGCTAAATCTTTGGAGAAGACCCACTGTAAGAACTTCTGTCAATTTGTGTGGCTGATACACACTGGCACGTGTGAGAAGTGCATGTCAGGAATTACAGGATGTCAGGATTAACTCAGCCACAAGTTTTTTTTGTGCAAAGCAGTTTGAACCTCTTTCATTGAGGACAGGTATCTTTCATTAGCTCATCTAAACCTTGGCATG
>NW_010140800.1:86855-91174 GCF_000699245.1 Pterocles gutturalis
ATCAGGTCACCCCGTAGCATGTTTTTATTGTGAGTGACAATTAAACCATTTGGGATTTAGCCGCAGTTTTGTGCTGTCTCAATATGTGTCAACTAGGAAAATTCAACTTTAACATAAGGTTCTCTACTCTCAGTAATAATAATATATAATATTATATTATATAATTTCAATTTTTTTCCCCCAAAATATTATGAATACCCAAAGACAGTGATTGCATGACTTAGGTCACAAATTCTAATGCACAGCCTATTTCTTTCGAAGTCAGATATTGAACATCAATTGCCTTTAATGTTCCAAGAACCAGGATGATTACTTCCTCTGAGTTAGCAAAAGTGTTCTGGCATAAAGCAGCATATAAATTTTGGTTAACGTACCATACATCAGATGATATATTGTCATCGTAGTTTCCATGACTTTTAATTATACTTATTCCATGATATTTTAAAGTAGTGAAGGCACCAGTAATTTAAGTATGTGATTTTGTACCACACTGTAGTACCTTCAGTGTCTTTTTTTATCATGAATGTAGGTGCTGCTCCATGTGCCTATCATTCTGCACTGCTGTTCACAATATTAGATACCAAAAAAAAGTTTTCTTAGAGATTTTGAACAATTTTTTTAACAAATAAAAAAAATCTCCAAATAAAGTGAGAATGAATTTATTTAGGAAATGGAAATTAAGATGTAATGAAGGCCCTAATTTTTGTTGCTGTTTGATCTTACTATTCTTTCTTAAACAAAAAATCAATTTGAACTAGACACATAGGGTTGTTTGTCTTGACAAGGGTTTCCTCTGCAGTCCTCAGCACAGGAAAGACATGGACCTGTTGGAGGGCCACAAAAATGAACATGGGCTGGAGCACCTCCCATACAAGGACAGGCTGAGAGAGTTGGGGTTGTTCAGCCTGGAGAAGAGAAGGCTCCAAGGAGACTTAATAGCAGCCTTCCAGTACTTAAAGGGGGCTACAGGAGAGATGGGGAGGCACTCTTTGTCGGGGGCGGGGGGTAGTGATAGGATGACGGGTAATGGTTTTAAGCTGAAAGAGAGTAGATTTAGATTAGATATTAGGAAGTAGGTTTTTTCCTGTAAGGGTGGTGAGGCACTGGAACAGGTTGACCAGAGAAGCTGTGGATTCCCCATCCCTGGAGGTGTTCAAGGCCAGGCTGGATGAGGCTTTGAGCAACCTGGTCTAGTGGGAGGTGTCCCTGCCCATGGCAGGGAGGTTGGAACTGTGTGATCTTTAAGGTCCTTTCCAACCCAAACCATTCTACGATTCTATGATGGAATATGCCACCTTTCTATCCATGTTATATTTTCTGAGAAATCTCCTTGCTTTTCTTTTGCATTAACAGACATTTCTGCCCTCTTTATTCCTTTCCCTTCTCAGGAAAAGGGTAGTTCTAGAGTATTATGCTTTTGGAGAATAGCTGTAAACCTGATTCTTGTAGATGTAATTTGTAAAATTCAGAAAGTCCAGGAACACTTTAAAAAATGTTCTACAACAGCTCAAAATTTTCCACATGTGAAGCAATCTGTAATGTACATATGTCATCACAGATGCCAGTTTTGTTTCATACAAGTAAGTACGGATTAAATTGACCAACAAAACACTCAAAATCTAAATGTAATACATTGGGGCTATGTAAGGATAGATATTCTTCTCTTTCATTATGCAACATTTGCTTCTCAAGTTAGTGACTAAAAAAAAATTACTCAGAGTAAAACCAAAGGCCTCCTCGCCTGACTTTGAATTGCCTTTGAATGTTGGTGATTTTGCCAATTACAGAATGAATGATTCAAAGATAGTACTAGAATTACTTAGAAGATTTTACCTTAAATATACTGTGAGTAAAAAAAAAAAAATAAAAATTCAACCTTGTTTTCTTGGTGTTTTAATTTACTTCTGCACTGAAAGCATTCATTTGAGGCAAAAAGGAAATCTGTTTCTACTCTTCAGATATTGCAATGATGACACAAATATATTTAGTGTGACTTTTGCCTCTACAGTTTCCTCTAACAGCACAAAGTGCTCCTGTCCCATAGTTTGTTTGACCAAACTGTATGTGAGCTTAGTGACCCCTAGTGAATTATGGCAGATGATTTATATTCAGTCATAAGTAGGTGAACAACTTATTTTCTTACGTATTAAATAGACTGAGAATTATATTTGGTATGTCAGGATATAAACTCTGTGGGAATTACAGCTACAACTTGTTTATGTGTAAACACATACAAACAAGTGTGTATAGATACATACAACCATGCAGCCTGTGTCCATACAACCACAATCCAGAAGCTTCTGTCTGAAAACTGAAAAGCCCCAATGGTCCAGGACTTTTAAAAATAAAATTTATCCACCAGAGAAACTGAAATGGAAACAAACTGTGCATCATGATAAAATGGCATGCTTGTTCAGCAGTAATATTTTGCTGTGAATGGTCCCCTTACCTGCATTTAGCATGTGTTGATTGCTCGGTTCACTGAAGCGCAGGATGCTGAGCAGAGCCGTGGGTCAATAAAGTAATTTATAATGATCAACCTTCCAGGCAGACTATGGGATGAACTAGTCTTTACTGTTTTCTTCTCTCTGAGAAAATCTGTTCTGCTGTTGATAATTTTTTTTTGCCAAACAATCAGAAAATCTGCCAGCCTCTGTAACTTTTACTCCTTACAGAGAAGTGGGGGGATTTATTCAAAACTGGTACATTTCCCTTGAATACAGGGTAACAACAACAAGTTTCTATTTTAACCTACATGACTCTAATAGATGTATTAATCAATAACATAAATTGTTTAATGATAAAGGAAGTTGACATCAGGGTGACTTCAAAAGGGGAAGGGGGGATCTTGGTTTTCTGTTGTGTTTGTATCTCACCCCACTGTAGTGGATGGTTGAGAGAGGTTTTTTTGTGATTCCCCAAAAAGGAGCACCAGATAGGTGGAGTCAGACAATGACTCAAGGAACAATACAACACAATTTAGTTTACCTCAGCAACTGCAAAAACATCATGAATTAACTTCTGAGAGTCAAGCACCAAATCACACTGATCAGCTACCATGAAACATCACTTATCCATTAAGCAAGTGCCAAATAAATGTAGGAGAAAGAAAGGGGGTGGGGAGGAGGCAGGGGCAGGCCCTGGAAGCAGTGGGAGGTGAGGTGAATGCAGGGGTGCTGGAAGACCATATTTTTAGTCTAAGAATTGTAGCTGACAGTACTGTTTGCAAGTAGGCTAGTGTTGTTGATCCTTAGCTCTAGGGCTGCATTATGTCTTGGACACTCCCAAGTGAAAACGAGATGAAGTAAAAAGCAGTAATCTCTGAAGACTATAGGTTTGTGTTTAGTTTCATTTTGCTCTTTTTATCCTAATCTTAAGTCTTGTTGAGTGACACTCTCCTACACTGCTGGCAAACCAGTCTAATTGGAGCAAGGGTGAAGGTGTTGCAAACTTGGGATACTTTGTCTCTGTTCAGTGTGCAAATACAAATGAAGCAACATCAAGAGAGCCTTGGAAGCATGTGCAGCTGATGCATGTTTCAGGGACTCGTGCTGGGAATTAATTCAGCTAGGCTGCTGGCAGATGGAGGGAGTCTCTGGTCTTTGCCTTATTTAATATTGCCATCCCACTGACAGTGGCCAGAGTAGCCCTTGAACAAGCTGTCGTTACTCATTGCTGCCAGATCTGTTTCAGGCGAGTCCCATGGCACTCTGTTAACTATCCATGACCTCCTTGTTGCAGAAGTCTTTGGTTTTCCAAAACTACTTCTCTATTCAAGCTGTCAGTCTGTTGCAAAAAAAGTACAAAAATGATGGGCAGTTCGTGATATGACAATGACTGCATGGCATAGGCTCACTTTAAGAGATTAATTTTGCCCCATTCCTCGATCACAATATGTCTTACTGATCTCAAAATAGGTTATACCTGAACTGGAGATAGTTCTTTCCTGCAATTCACAGGTTCACCAGGAAAGATGCTTCTGAATTAATGAACTCATAACTGATGCCATTTGGACTGCTGTTATGAAAGTACTGTTTGCAAAAACATATCATAGGAATGAAAGCAACCTTCTTTTTGTCTTCCCTCCCTAGGTGTAGTGCCTAAGACTCAAGTTTTGTTCATTAGTTAACTCCAAGATTATATTAAAATGTTTGCTTAATATTACTGAGTGACATCAGCTAAGCTCTAGCACTTTTTCATATGCAAGAACTGGAAAGAACAAACGTTTATTCATAGAATAATAGAATGGCCTGGGTTGAAGAGAACTGGAAAGAACAAACCTTTATTCAGAGAATAATAGAATGGCCTGGGTTGAAAAG
>NW_010140801.1:0-1083 GCF_000699245.1 Pterocles gutturalis
CCCCGCTCCTGCTGAGAGCAGCACCGTGCCCAGCACGATCTCTCCCGATATCTCATCTAAATCATCTCTCCTGCAAATACCTTTCTTCCCATCCAGCTGTGAGTCAATCTGGGGACAAATCCATCTGCTCTTATACGGCATATTTCCTTTCCTCCTGCCGCCTGCGGTTCCTTTCCTCAGGGGTCACGATTTCCAACACTTTCATTGTGCTGATGCATATATTTATTTGTTGTTGTGGTCCCTGAAATAGGATGCGTTACTCCAGCCACATCCTGCCAGCAAGGCTGATGTGTGATGCCCATCATAGCGCATCCCAGAGCAACGCCAGCGTCAGCTTTTCAGACCGATGGTCTGTCCCCTCCGTTCCTTTTTTGCACTCCCACAAAGCCCAGCTACTCCTTGGTCTTAACGATGCCCTTAATTTTTTCCTCTTGAAAGTACGGATCTTTTCATTTGTGCCTAGATTTCATTTCATGGTTGTTAAATGGTTTTCTCCAGCTTTCCTGTGATTGCTGCATCCTGGCCCTGCTCAGCCCTTAAAGTTTAGCAGGTTCAGAAGCGGGTGCATGTGAGGTTGAAATTGGGAAGGGGAAGGAAAAGGAGAGGCATGAAGTCAGGAGGACAACAATAACTGAGCCTCTGTGCTGCAGAGCTCACGCCTGGGGGAGAGAGGGAGTGAAGAGCGAAGGGGGACAGTAGCAGGGAGAGCTGGAGTGGCTTGGTCCCAGTGTCACCGAGAGCCAGGAGAACGGCTGCCTGAGCTGAAGTGCTCTTGCCAGATCCCCAGGCAGCAGGGAAAACCATCCAGGACAGCAGGCAAGACGCTTTGCATCTCCAAGAGACCTGGTTTTAGAGGGGCTTGTTCTTGAGCCCTCCTAAGCCCTTTTGATAGGAGATGCCCCGCTTTATCCTGGGGTTTACCTCCCCTGAAGCCCATTTCCCCATCCTCTGTGACCTCTCTGCTGGCCCAGCGTCGGGACCCAGAAGATTTTGGCTGTGGCACCCAATGTGGGGGGCTGGCACGGGCTTGGGGGGCTGTCCATGGCCAACAGGAGCCCTGGCCATCTGCCCGCTGCTCCCACT
>NW_010140801.1:1124-1450 GCF_000699245.1 Pterocles gutturalis
AGCACCCAGAGCCGGTTGCAGCCATAAATTCTCGCCGGGGCGCAGGCAGCTGCCTGCATGCAGAATGCCCACTGGGTGTCAAGGCAGGACTGCGGGAAGCCGTCGCGTTGCTTTGAAAAGCTGGAAAGCCTGCAAACGGGGGAAGTTGCAGCTGCCTTTTAAGATGAAGTCACTCTTTGCTTGTGTTTTTGTTCATTGCCCCCCGAGTCTCCCTCGGAGAGCGAGGGATGGAGCCTGGCCCAGCGCCAGGCGTCCAGCTCTCACGGCCCCTTCTCCTGCCCTCCCCACTCAGCCAGCTGCGGAGGGACCGCACGGCAGCGGCGACG
>NW_010140801.1:1470-1813 GCF_000699245.1 Pterocles gutturalis
CAGCGGAGGAGCTCACAGCCCAGCATCCGCAGAGGGATGCCTTCCATGAAGATACCATCAGAGAAGATGCTGAGGTCTGAATGATCCAGAGATGGGTGCTGGGCACGTTCCTCTGGCCACAAACCGACACGCACACACACCCCTGCTCCTGGGATGTGCTGTCGGCCATCCAAAATGCTTCCAGGGTAATAGCCAGCTTCCTGGTGGCATTTCCTAGGACATGGGGACCGTGTCTGTGCCGAGACAGAGCCTGGCTCCTGGGAGAGCCTGGGCTGCGCAGGGCTGGAGGGGCTTTGGGGCTCCCAGGCAGTGAGAGTCTCCGCATCCAGCTTCTGCAAAACCC